>NC_086444.1:52186866-52361866 GCF_028390025.1 Pseudophryne corroboree | reverse complement strand
GATACCATCACCAGAAGGTCATGCCCTTACCTGAAGGATGAGGAGGACCAGGAAATAAGCGTTGGCGGCTCTTTTAAATTGTTCGAACAGGTTCAGCGGCAGGAAGGTGACCGGGTTATACTTGTACGTCTTGATGGCATTGCCCTGGTGAAAGAACAGGTTTGTATTGGAATTAGACAGCAGGTAGGTATGAAGAGAAACTTAGCTTATGTGACAGACTTAGGGGGTAGAAAAACTTCTGGGGGAAAAAGTTGAAGTGTTGCCTACAGCAACCAATCAGAGCTTAGCTATGACATATCTAGTGAAGTCTAGAACAGTGCTGGTCAACAAGGTAGCCCTAGGCCACATGCGGCCCTCCAAGCTCACACCTACATCTCCTGTGTTCCTTCCTGCTTCCAAATTTGATTGTTATAGGTAGTGACACTTGTGTAAAATTACCTAATGATAGACTATTACAGAAAAAGGAATCTTTCTGTGATAACATGTATTTTTCTCATTTATTACTGAGGTTAAGAATAAAATGTTGCCCTTTGAAAGGTGGCCCATGAGGTGTATAAAATTGCCCATCACAGGTCTAGAAAATGATCGCTGGAATCGGATTTGTACCTCCATGTTTTCCTGTTCAGACGTTTCAGTAAAGATAACCCTTACTTAGATTCAATTAGCCGCGTGCTGAACCGTGCGGCCTCTGTTCCCAGGTAAAGTGCCAGGGACTATTCAAGCAAAAACCACTGATCAACCCACAACATAACGAGGTAGCACCAAAGGTGCAAGAAAAACTCTGCATTAAGGGGGTCATTCCGGGTTGTTCGCTCGCAAGCTGTTTTTAGCAGCTTTGCACACGCTAAGCCGCCGCCTACTGGGAGTGAATCTTAGCTTATCAAAATTGCGAACGAAAGATTAGCAGAATTGCGAATAGACATTTCTTAGCAGTTTCTGAGTAGCTCCACACTTACTCGGCATCTGCGATCAGTTCAGTGCTTGTCGTTCCTGGTTTGACGTCACAAACACACCCAGCGTTCGCCCAGACACTCCTCCGTTTCTCCAGCCACTCCCGCGTTTTTCCCAGAAACGGTAGCGTTTATTCACACACACCCATAAAACGGCCAGTTTCCGCCCAGAAACACCCACTTCCTGTCAATCACATTACGATCACCAGAACGAAGAAAAAACCTCGTAATGCCGTGAGTAAAATTCCTAACTGCATAGCAAATTTACTTGTCGCAGTGCGGACATTGCGCATGCGCATTAGCGACTATTCGCTCCGTTGCGACAAAAAAATAACGAGCGAACAACTCGGAATGACCCCCTAAGTGCAGCCTCTGGGCTAGTTGCGGGTTGATCGTGGGCCACTAATGGAATAGCTCCGGGGGCAGAGGATGCGCAGTACAACCTGCAGCTAGTTGAATCTCTTCTTCAGACTAAATCAGAGGTTCTCAAACGCGGTCCTCAAAGCACCCCAATGGTCCAGGGTTTTATTTTATCCATGTTTGGCAACAGGTGACTTAATTGGCACCTCAGTCAATTTGATTTAACCATCGGTGCCGAGCCATGGACATACCTAAAGCCTGGACCGTTGGGGTGTCTTGAGAATCGCGTTTGAGAACCTCTGGACTAAACACTCGGAAGTGCTCCTATTTTATTAATTCTATAAAGTCGGAAACCATACTTTGCAAGACCAAGGCATGCTAAATCATAACAAAAGAATCTCTATAAAACACGCACATTTTTATAGGTGTGAAAACCTTCTAAATTGACAAGTTTCCAGGGTTCATATGTTAAGGTCTAAGGCCCAAATATATTAAGCATTAAAAAGTAATAAAGTGGAGAGAGATAAAGTACCAACCAACCATCTCCTAACTGTCATTTTTCAAACACATCCTGTAACATGGCAGTGAGGAAGCTGGCTGGTACTTTGAATAAAGTGATCAATCATTGTACAATCAACACGCGACTTGGTTAATTAAGTTATAGTGGAAACCAGTGTCACACAATTACTTGCATTTCACTCTATACTGTGTACAAGGTCTAAAAAAAATAATAAAAAAAAGTTTATTAAAAAATTTAAAAAGAATAGAAAAAAAGTCAAACATATTTTACAGTTAGGGGCCTATTTACCAACACATACGATTTGTATTTGTGAAGCACAGGTAATGTAGGAGATATCCACAATATCACCTGCATATGAAAAACCAATGATAAATGCTGCAGTGTAAAAAAATATATACGCAGGCTGTGTCACGATGGATGGCATTAATACCGCAAAAATTATAAGAAAAAGCTAAGTTCTTAGTATATTTTTTTTTAAGCAGCTAGTTTGTGACAAGGTGTGGACTTGTATAGAACCCCGCAACACAGAAATGAACAACAAATAGGACCTTAATATTGAGGCACTAAAAAATAAAAAAAATCCAGTGTCCCCTAGTGGATGAAAGAGGAAAAAAAAAAGTTACAATGTAGTCATAGAATTATAAATACATACCGAGTATTTGTTTTTCTTTAAACAAAGAAATGACTTTTTCTGGAATTCGGGTTGGTCGTAGAAGTTTCGGTCATTGGCTTTTACTTGCCAGTTACACTCTAAAATGAGAAGACAGGAATCCTAAATTCAACCAATGTCAAAAGAAAGTCAGTAGAATCTTCACGCCTTCACTATATAAACTGGAGTTAATGATAAACAGTGTTACAAACAGTCAGGCATTTATTTTCTCTTCATCCCTGTGGGTTTGAGGTCTCTGATGTGCAATATACATCCACTTAGTGTTTTATGCACTAAGTGTTAAGGCTTAGTACTTTCATTCTGTAAGATGGACTTAAAATGGGAAAATTCACTGAAGAACAAGATTTGTCCCACTAATCACATCACCATGCCCTAAATACGGGTTAGCAGACTGAACCATACACAGATTGGGATGGTATTGGGATCCCGGCGCTTCAGCAGCATCCAGAAGCACAGAACCCCGACACCTGCTAGGTAAGTATAATAACCCCCCCCTCTCCCACCGTAACCTGTAGCCTAACCCTTACCCACCCCGCTAAATGCATAACCCTAACCCTCCCCTTCATACTTACCATCAGGATGCTGACAGTCGGGATTCCGGAGTCAGCTTTGCGATCTATGTCGGAATCCCAGTATCGGGATTCCAGCAACGGTATTCCAACCGGATCCAAACATGATAATAAAACAGGGATCACCATATGACTGCATCCAATCATTAAAATTATAAATTCAGTCGATTAAGCAAGAGTCCGCTTGGTCATTTATAAAACAAGATAAATGATGTGATGACGTCAAGGGACCATGAAAATTGTCTAAGGGGGAGATATATCAAGCCTTGGCAAGAGAAAGTGGAGACAAATAAAATACCAGTCAAGTCAGATTCTGGCAATTTACAGGCTGTGCTAGAAAAAAAATGGCAGAAGCCGATTGATTGGTACTGTATCTCTCTCCACTTTATCTCTTCCAAAGCTTGATATATCTTCCCCAAAGTCTGTGTCAGCTTCAATTCTGATGCAACTTATATTTGACAATGACCCAAGAAGGACACACTGCTGCTCAGCGAGGTTCCTTATCCTGCTGAGGTGCTGGCACAGTACTGAGGAAGCGAGACAGCCAGAATGGGAGCTCAAGCCGTGCAGAACGTTTACAGAGTCAGGGCAGAAGCCGGCTTCTCGGACAGGAGTACAATAACTCTCCAGGTTAGCAGCTACTCCTAGGAAGAGAGAGATACAGATGTGTCTCCTACCTCTACTAAGGACCCTCTGCGGCCCTCCAGCTGTTGTGAAACTACATATCACAGCATGCCCCGACAGAGTTTTGCTGTCAGAGAATGCTAAAGCTGTGTCAGGGCATGCTGGGATGTGTAGTTTCTCAACAGCTGGAGGGCTGAAGTTTGGACATGCCTGGCTTAAGGCCCGTACACACTGGTCGATGTATCGGCCGATACATCGACCAGTGTGTACGGGCCTTAAGCCAGGCATGTCCAAACTTCAGCCCTCCAGCTGTTGAGAAACTACACATCCCAGCATGCCCTGACACAGCTTTAGCATTCTCTGACAGCAAAACTCTGTCGGGGCATGCTGTGATATGTAGTTTCACAACAGCTGGAGGGCCGCAGAGGGTCCTTAGTAGAGGTAGGAGACACATCTATATCTCTCTCTCTTCCTAGGAGTAGCTGCTAACCTGGAGAGTTATTGTACTCCTGTCCGAGAAGCCGGCTTCTGCCCTGACTCTGTAAACGTTCTGCACGGCTTGAGCTCCCATTCTGGCTGTCTCGCTTCCTCAGTACTGTGCCAGCACCTCAGCAGGATAAGGAACCTCGCTGAGCAGCAGTGTGTCCTTCTTGGGTCATTGTCAAATATAAGTTGCATCAGAATTGAAGCTGACACAGACTTTGGGGAAGATATATCAAGCTTAGGAAGAGATAAAGTGGAGAGAGATACAGTACCAATCAATCGGCTTCTGACATTTTTTTTCTAGCACAGCCTGTAAATTGCCAGAATCTGACTTGACTGGTATTTTATTTGTCTCCACTTTCTCTTGCCAAGGCTTGATATATCTCCCCCTTAGACAATTTTCATGGTCCCTTGACGTCATCACATCATTTATCTTGTTTTATAAATGACCAAGCGGACTCTTGCTTAATCGACTGAATTTATAATTTTAATGACTGGATGCAGTCCTCCAGGTAGCAGTCATATAGTGATCCCTGTTTTATTATCATGTTTGGATCCGGTTGGAATACCGTTGCTGGAATCCCGATACTGGGATTCCGACATAGATCGCAAAGCTGACTCCGGAATCCCGACTGTCAGCATCCTGATGGGAAATACATCGCGGGACCGTCGGCCAGTGTGTACGGGCGATACGTCTGTGAACTCCGTCGTTCACAGACGTATCGCGTCGGCCGCGCAGCACAGCCGACAGCCAATATATCTAACGATATATTGGCGTGTCGCAGTGTGTGTACGGGGCGGTCGTCCGACCGCCCGTACACATGATGCGGCGGCCGGCGGTGATTGACAGGTGAACTGGGCGGGCGCGCGCGCCCGCCCAGTTCATGACGCCAGTCCCCCGACAGATCGGGCTGTGTGTATGCACAGCACACTGCCCGATCCGTACATAGATATATCTGCAGATCAATTGATCTGCAGATATATCTAATAGTGTGTACCCACCTTTAGACCAATAGATCTGTTCCCACATTACGCATAATCAACAGGACAGAAAGAACACACAGCAGTCTCCCAAGTAATCACACCAGACAATGAATTACGGACACACCCTGCAGCTGAAAAACAAAGATTTAACCATTTTCTTGCAGGTAACCACACACCCTGACGGAAATACAGACTTACTAAATGCAGACACACTAGCACTACATCAGTGTCTGTTAGTGAGCATGCAAGGCTAATGGCACACTACAACTACTCTTCTTCTGTAAGGAATTCAACTTATTTTCTATGTTGTGAAAAAAAAAAAAAAAAAAGCCCTTACTGTACTCCGTGCAAAGCAAACTAATTATTTAATGATCATTCATCATTTCATAACAATTACGTGGTCATTAAATTTCACCTAGGTTTGTAAAACATCATATAATAGATTGATAAATGAAACTACAGAAGGGAGAACAAGAGGCTATCATTGTGACCCAGCCTGGCTACCGTTTAAGCAATGGGGGGGCCTAATTCTGAGTTGATCGCAGCAGCAAATTTGTTAGCAGTTGGGCAAAACCATGTGCACTGCAGGGGGGGACAGATATAACATGTGCAGAGAGAGTTAGATTTGGGTGGGGTGTATTCAAACTGAAATCTAAATTGCAGTGTAAAAATAAAGCAGCCAGTATTTACCCCACACAGAAACGAAATAACCCACCCAAATGTAACTCTCTCTGCACATGTTACATCTGCCCCACCTGCAGTGCACATGGTTTTGACAATCTGCTAACAAACTTGCTGCTGCGATCAACTCAGAATTACCCCCGGGATCCGGTCAAGATCCCGGTAGTCGGGATCCTGAACCCTAAGGAACATATGAGATCTGCAGTGCAATTCTTATGGAGGCATTAGATTGGTGTGCAGTCATGAGGTCCACGTTCATTATGCAAAGTGTTTTGATTTTGACATGGACAAAATGTCGACACGTGACATGTCGGCACCAGTGATAGGCTCACATGAAAAATACCATGTCGACAATTCAGTGACGACATGCCTGCCTACTCTGACTGTCAACCTAATATGCCAAATATGTAGACAGTAACCAGAGCACAGAGTTTTTCTAGCACAAGAAAACTTGTATTATCCATGCAAAAGCCGGTTTTCCCTAACCCATATATACTCATCGAAATACAGATAAGGCTCGTTTAAACATGTGTTAATTGGGGGGGGGGGAAATCAACGAATATGCAAGTGTCAGATTTTAAGGTAAAAGAGCCAAAAATATTACATACTTAGGGGAATATTCAGTTGCGAGCAATATTTTTTTCACGCAGCGCGGAGTTTTTCCAGTGGCCACAAGGAGTTTCCTATTTATTAGGCTGTGAGAAATGCCATTGCGCTAATTTCAATAGGAATTAATGTGGATTATTTCTCACAGCCTCAGCGTAGGTGCAAAGTCAGGGAAATTCCCTATTTTAAGTTAAAAATTTGGGGTTTTGCTTCAGGAACCCTTGGACACCCCCCTAATGACCAATTAGGCAATTGGTTGTTTCCAATTAGGGTAATTAGACATATTGGTATTAAAAAAAAAAGCCTCAAATTACCCCAAAATAAACTTTTGTACCCCAAATTTAATTTCAGTATTTAAACGTAAAATTGCTTTTTTTTCTTTTAATGTGGCCTCAAATTACCCCCAAATCACATTCTTCTACTTTTCACCTTGTTTGATTGTATTTAAATAAATAAAAAATTCACTTTAAAAAAAAAAATGCAAAGCATAAAATATTCTTCTTTAGGACTTTTTACCCAATATTCTTTTCTATGTTTTGTGGTACAGGTTGATTTGCATTACTTTTTTCCCCTCACACTGTTTTTTTTTTCTTTCCGTAAAAATAACAGCACATTTTTCTTTTCTTTTCTTTTTTAAATTGGATAGCATGGGAATAGGGAGCGCACATACCTGTGTTATTGAAAACAAATAAACAGTCGCATTGGCCGCTGTCATTTGTGCCAGAAAAATCTTGCTGCTTATTGTATATGCTCCTTAAGCTGGGTACACGGAGTGATACTGTACGTCCTCCGATCCCAGCTTTAGAGTGTCCCACTTTTACTGCGGCTTCAGGTATACACATTTGCATACAATTCTTTTTCTAGGAATAATGTGTTGCCACACTGACTATTTCTCGTGATCCAATGTACTGTGCTGTGCATTTTAGATAAAGAAACGAGGAGGAGATCAGCAAGTCACTAATGTAAGTATTGTTTAATGTCGGAGCAGCGTCATCGTCTTATTTAAAAACAGCAGCTACAGTAAATGCAATCTGCCAGTCTGGAGGTATTTGTGTGAATTATTCAAGAGTTTTGTCAAGCTATCATCGTACAGTTTAGAGATAAAGCCTGGTACATGTAAGCCCGTGTATCTCCTGACAAAACAATTGGACGCTATAAATTAGCAAAAGGCAATAATCGCATGATCTATTTATCAGGATTTGGCCAACAAGGTGTAAGAGGGAAATTAATAAAAGTATTTTTTCTACTGGGTATTGACATTAAATGATTATAATTGCATTACGGAACGCAGTCATGACGTTGTAGTCATTGGGGTTGATTCAATTCACTGACAGTTGAATAGCGCCGGGAGTTTGCTCCCGGCGCTATTCAATACAGCGACGAGTGACCCTCAATTGTCGGGAATTCTTCTCTCATCCCCGGGGGATGAGAGAAGAAACCCGGCAAAAGTGCTGCCGAGGGGCCGGCGCGAGGCTGATTCTGTCGGGAATCAGCCTCGTGTCGGGGAGTTAAGTCAGAGAATGCCCGTTCTCCCGACAAAACAACCTGTTTAGTCGGCGAGAACGGGCCATCGCCAACTTAACTGGAGCTGAATTGAATAGCGTCGGGAGCTAATTCCCGGCGCTATTCATCTGTTGCCGATTTGAATCGACCCTATTGTATATTAAAAATAAATAAATAAAAAACAGTGAGGCTGCCATGGGGGAAGGGGGTGGGGGGGTTGGCCATGCCATTAAAATCTGGCCTGGTGCAGAGCAACATGACATTGAAGATATCACGGTGATGCCTTCTTGGCAGGCACAGTCAGCACAACACACTCGCAGCCACTTTCTTAATTCACCCAAAACACAATGCCCATTTTCTGAACTGCTCTTTATGTCTCAGTGGGGTAGATGTATTAACATGGAGAAGGCATAAGGAAGTGATAAACCAGTGATATGTGCAAGATGATAAAGGCACCAGCCAATCAGCTCCAATATGTAAATTAATAGTTAGGATCTGATTGGCTGGTGCCTTTTTCACCTTGCACATATCACTGGTTTATCACTTCCTTATGCCTTCTCCAGGTTAATACATCTGCCCCAGACCTCCCAGGATAGAATTAAAAATCAGGACAATTATGGTAGGATTCAAGACCATTCAGTAGCCCTTAGGAATATGTACTGAACACACCAACACTTTAAAAAAATGTAAACTGCTTTGGAGTTCACTTAAATTGTATCTGCCCAAAGGTCTGAACATGATTAATGTAGAATCGTCTATAGATCATAATTGAAACATTCTGGTTTAATTTTATCTCAACAATTCAAAATGTGAGACTTCTTCATATATTTTTTTATTTTATTTTTATTGATTTGGTGACCCTCATCCAGAATTGTCCCAGTTTGAGCATCTCTGATTGAATGCGCAATTTCAACATCTGTGTGGCAAAGACCAAGTCAGGGTTGGTGGACTTGTGGCCTGTGAGCGGGCAAAGCCGAGTAAATTCATACTCAAGTGCATTAACGCTAGCGAAGTGGGAAGACTTATCATTGCATATTATTACTTTCTTTATTTAATAACAGTTTCTTATATAGGGCAGCAAATTCCATTGTGTTTTACAATTGGAAACAATCGTGATAAAACAGAACTGGGTTATAGGCATAGACCCTGCTTGTAAGCTTACAATCTATAGGGAAATAGGCATTGATATCTATTGCATAGTTGTCCACAGGATTGCAAAGGTTCTTGGTGAGCTGCATGATATGGTCACACAGCAATGATGAACCGGGGTCAGGAGGATGGGAAAGTGAATAAAGAAAATATATGCGAGAATATGTGTGGACCGTACAGAGGGGATGTAATAACTGGACAGGAAAACTTATGAAGGTTATGTGGGTGTTTCCGGAATGTGATAAGCTGCCTGAAGAGGTGAATTTTCAGGGAATGCTTAGGTTTGGAGACTAGAGGAGAGTCTTATTGTACGTGGGAGGACATTCCACAGAGTGTGTGCGGCCCGCAGAAAGTCCTGTAATCGTGCATGAGAGCGAATGAGTGTGGATGAGAGACGTAGATCTTGTACAGAGCGTAGAGGTCGGGTAGGGAGATATTTTGAGATGACTGAAGAGATGTATGTTGGTGCAGTTTGGTTAATGGCCTTGTGTGCGAGTAAAAGTATTTTATATTGAATACGGTAGAACACCAGTAACCAATGGAGGGACTGACAGAGCGGATCTGCAGACAATGAACGTCTAGCGAGGAAGATTAACCTCGCAGCTGCATTCAGGAGGGATTGTAGTGGCGAGAGTCTCGTTTTGGAAAGACCAGTTAGGAGAATATTACAATAATGCGGGAGATAATGAGAGCATGGATTAGAGTTTTTATAGTGTCTTGTGTGAGATGTGGTCGTATTTTGGATATGTTTTTTAGATGCATGTAACATGATGTAGAGACAAGTTAAATGTGGGAAACAAAAGGACAGTTAAGAATCAAGGATGACACCTAGGCAGCGAGCTTGATCTTTAGCTGTCACTTTAAGTAATGCAAGCAAATGCCTATTTGACTACTAAGGTACAGCGCAAGTACCTTTGTGAAACATTTAATTTAAACCCGCTCCAACAAATAGATGCGGTTATCTAGTTCGAGGCAATACAAGACTAAAGCGTACAGTACAGTAAAAAATAAAAATAAAAAATAAAATAAAGGATTGCTTTATAAGTTCTATGCTTTTGTATAAATGTCTAAAGCTTATACACAATTCTAAGAGTTTGCAAATAATTAATCTATATAATATTTAAATTTTGGGGGACAAATAAATAAAAATACATCATTCTGTTGGTGCGGTAAACACATTAAAAAATAATACAGAAACATAAAATTAAAATGTGATGCATATTGAATTGCTATTAAAACCTGTTTAACATAAAAAAAAATACAAACACATTTACAACAAATTGTTTAAAAATGTTATGATAGCGTCCTGGGATGTTTAATATACATTTTGTTTATAATTATTCTGATGAAGCTGCCAAAAGAATAATGAAACGTGTAAGATGAGAGACGTAATTTATCATTTTTATCTATGGTATTTTTTTTATAAGGTTCCTTATTTGTTATTCTTAAAAATTAATTTCCCTTTGATTTGCATTTACCTTTGGGGACCTGCTCCCGCGCCTGTTCTGCTCTTTTATTGATTTTATTTTGTTCCGGCTCAAGGGATACAGGTGTTTCCAGCTCTTCATCTGTTTCATCGTCACTGTACGGAACCTCATCGTCATTTGGCATCTGCGATTCCTCCTCAAATGTGGTGTCATAATCTGTATCCATGACAACGGTAATCTTCTAGAAAAAATAAAAAAAATGGAGGGAGCAGACATTAGTGATCATTTTTATTGAAACTGAAGTCGTTGCTAAAATAGTAGCCTACTACATGTCCATCACTGGGCTCATACTAGGTCCTTGTGATCATAGCAAATTCCTCTTCGTTCTTCCTCTGTCTTTCTTACACCCCTTTTCCACTGCTGCAACCAGAGTTATCGCCGGGTCTACCAGAGTCACGACTTGGTGTAAAAGGGTCTCTGAAAAATAACCCGGGTCAAGTGACCCAGGAATCCGGGCCCTGGTAGCTACCAGGATCAGACCTGGGCAAGAATCCGGGTAACAGTGCTGTGTAAATGGCGCAACCGGGGTTATCCAACCAGGGTTATGCTTAAAAGCTGCTAAATGGCTGTGCATGCAGAGGTCTGCCTGAAAGGACTGTGTGAGTGACATGTAGGGGAGACCCGGGTTCAGTGTAAAATGGGGCCGACCTGGGAATAACGCGGGTTCTATGTGCAGTGTAAATAGGGTCTGATCTTGGTTGGAACCTGTAGGAAAACCCAGGTCGCCCCTGGGTTTTTATTGGAAAAGGGGTATTAGATTAGGTTAGTTCATGGAAGACCCTTCTCACCAGACTGACCTGGGCAACCAGCTTGATGGTGTTGGATTGTTTCGTACAGGCGCTTTGATTAATGTGCCATGTTTGGAATATTTATAGTAATAAGGAGCACGCGTGAGTCCTGTGAAAGATGTCATACTGTCCACTCACCGGTTTAGAGCTAGAGGATGAATGGGAAACCATTAAATGTTGTGAGTGTTGTGGAAAGCCAACTGTATGGAACTAGACCTGAAGTGAGAATAAAGTAATTCAATAATAGTGCCGCCACACATTGGGAGAGGGGGGGGGGGAAGGGGGGAGATGCATCAAGTCGTGGTGACCGATAAAGGACCAACAAATCGTCTCTTAACTGCCATTTTTCAACTACAGTCTGTAACATGGCAGTTAGAAGCAGAGTGGTAGGTACTTTCTCTCTCTTCAAAGTTTCATACATCTCCCTCATTAGGTCATCATACTATTCATGTGACCAGATCAGTGAGCAATTAGGCCACATCCGTGAATGGCCAAGTCCTCTCACTGGGTACTAAGCTCCTATTGCAACGCAAACAGTTTCTGTTTACTCCTGAGGTGAGCCATAATCGTCACAAGTGGTAATCAGACTCATTATGCAACTTGCTTTTAAGTTCTACCCATCTAATCCAAATCTAATTAATAAATTGGTACAAATGGTAGATTAATGTTAAAATTGTTTATATGTATGTGTGTGTGTATATTTTATTTTTTTAAGAAAAAAACCACATCACTCAACCAGCCAACATAAAAACAAAAACACACACCGCATTTGGTATGAGTGTTCATAAATAAAAGACTATATAACCTATGACCCACCCGCCCTGCGACCCTTTGGATCTACGATGGCTACGAAATGAATAGTTTTGATTGCTCATACAGAGCATTTCTGCTTTTATCAAACTTGGATATCCCGTGTACAGATGCCAAATAAATCCGTAAGTAGCATCAAAACAAGTGGATTTGATCATAGATTCTGACAAAAATAAATGTGGTTGTGCGACTTTCCAGATCCTTCCATATGATAATACCTATTTAGGACTATCTAATATTGTAAATACAGCAGTCTATCACAATACAGGGAATAGTGTACACTAAATTCTATTTGTGCATTCGTAACAAAACAAGTGGTATAATAAGGAGAATTGTTGTATCTAATTTCCCTTGCAGTATTTAATACAAATAAAGCATATAAAACAACAATGTAGCACTGAAGTATTTTACAACATTTACCCATATAGATTTAGAATTCATACTTGTGGTCTATCTGGCCCTCTCTGTGAGATTATAGAAAGGATAGATCCAGGTTGGGGGTGGTGATCATGGGACCAAGAATAAGGCCACTGGGGCCATGTGCCAACACAAGTGGCCATTGACGATGCAAATTGCCACACACATCCTCACCAAGCCCCCAGACAGCCTACTCCACTGGGGAAGTTGGTGGGATCTGGAAGGCTGGTTCAGTTTCCCAGGGTACAGAAGAATAGGCAAAAAATGGTAAAATCCATGTGAACCAATGGACCAGCTTTAAACACCAGCCACCTCCTGGTAGTAATCAGGGATAAGGCCACATTACTAAAGCCAAAATAGTAAGAGGCCTATTTACCCTATTATGCAAGTTCCCTATTTATCAAATCAGAGAGTCACATCTCAAGGGCTTCCCCAAGCAAATCCTGGAGAAACTTGTTATCACATATTTAAAGGACGCCAATGGGATCTCCTGTAGCACTGGCTGCCCACCTATGCTACCGTGATTGTATGATAGGGACAGCAAAGGCCGTATATACTGTATAAAAAATGTTCTCTCGTTATTAGAAATAGTTAAAAAAAAAAAAAAAAAGTTTAATATTCAAAAATGGAAAAACATGTTTTTAAATGTATTAAAAAATACTTCTGACGGACAACGTATTAGATCGGTGTACATTTCTGTATTTGGCTCAATATGAATATATTATTTATTACATGTGTTGTGAGGTTATGTTGCCATTGGCAAATGTAATTCAGTATTCTCCGATTTCTTTTATTGCAGTTTCATATTTTGGCTTTTTATTTGTCCAGTGCCTAAATTTTTTTTTTTTTTTATCAGAATCCAAACCAGTTAGCCTGTGACCATGCATGACCACGCTCAGAAGGCCTCCCGGCTTGCCAGTGATGCAAAATTCAGTTTGTACGTTTTTATCAATAAATAGTCCTGGAAAACATTTTCTTGCTGCCATGGAAAATAGAACTTTTTGGTGCTATGTGATAAGCAGACCCGCCTGTACCGGTCACATCTGTGGTAACTAACAGTAATGGTTTTAAAAAAGGAAACTCACAAAATAGGAGACTAAAATGTACAGCTTTATAGCCTTGGTCAGCTAAAACAATACTCTGGAAAAAAAAAAAAAAAAAACAACAACTTGGTTTAGGTAGAACAATGGGTTCCTCGGCCGTTGTTGAAGACGACTATTCATAAAATGAAAAGGCTGGAACCTTATGTAAATAATTTAGCAGATTAAATATTAATTTCAGAGCCTTATAATCTATTGTACATGTCCCGTCAGACTGGTAATCTGGAAACACTTTGAGAAGGTTATCAGTGCAGAATGAAATAATAATAAGGCTTTCGGGGACTCTGCCAAAACAAGAACTGCGCCATGATACTCCCGCACACAAAAGGCTGTTTCTCCAACCATTCAAAGTCATTTTCTACGGAAAAAAAAAGGAATAATACAAAACTAAACAAAAAGGAATCCATTCAGGTGGGAGAGAGAGAGATGTCAGAACACCAATGAGGTTTTCACTCCTAAAGAAATGTATTTTGAGATCCATCCATCACAATAGAGATTAGAAAGCATTCCAACAAAACAGAAATCCGCACGGATCAAGTTGCAACCCGCAATCTCAGTCCTACTGTCCACCTACTTGAGACCTCATTTACATAGCACACTGCAGAATGCTTCGCACTAGGGCCCTCATTCCGAGTTGTTCGCTAGCTGCCGTTGTTTGCTGCGTAGCGATCATTTAAAAAAACTGCAAAACTGCGCATGCGTATGGACCACAATGCGCATACGCGGCGTACGGGTACAAAGACCTTTGTGGTTTTGCACAGGTTCTAGCGACGGTTTCAGTCGCACTGGCGAACGCAAGGAGATTGACAGGAAATGGGTGGCAACTGACCGTTTTCTGGGAGTCTTTGGAAAAACGCAGGCGTGGCCGGGCATTTGTGGGCGGGTATCTGACGTCATTACCGTGTCATTCGTCGCAGCAATAGTCACACAGAATAAGTAAGTCCAGGGCTGGTCTTGTTGTGCACAAAATGTGTTTGCTGCTGCGCACTGCACAGGCGTTCGCACTCCTGCAAAGCAAAAATACACTCCCCCCGTGGGCGGCGACTATGCATTTGCACGGCTGATAAAAGTAGCTAGCGAGCGATCAACTCGGAATGAGGGCCTAGGGATGGACATCGGTAACCAGTGGCTCGCAACCACTGATGTTTTTTTAACCTGACTGTGATGGTTTTGCGATTCAATAGCATGGTTGCCATCGTCGCCGAGTCAGGAGAAACACTGACTCGGCGGCGATGCCTCCTGTGCCGTTGAGCAAAGCAGAAATCTCTCATGCGTGCCACATTATCCATCAATGCTTCAAATCAACGGTGGTTACATTCCATCATTAGGCATGTTATGGTGGCGGCAAAAAATGTATCCAATAGCCATACCTACTTGGCGTATTCTTTATACGAGGGGACATCAGAACCAGAACTACAGCATTGCCTGGCGGCAGCCCCCCCCCCCCCCCCCCCCCTTCCCCACAAACCCCTGATTCCTTTTAAACACTGATGGCAGAGATACCCCAAAGCTTTTTTCCCCGGCCTGCGGCGGTTAGACACACCTCTGTTCGCATTGCTTAGCGGCCACACGCAACCCTGATAGGAATGCCGCGTTCCTGTGACCAACAGCATGAATGCTAATAGATAGTTGAAGCCATATATTGTTTCCCGCCAGCATAGAAAAACATGGATGGCACCATCAATGGAGACCAGTAATAGTAGACCCATTACCGGCCATCAATAAAATAGGGGCCATACTTATCAAATTGGCTTAAAAAGACAGATTTGCCATCTGTGCTCATTATTACAGTGATAAATAACCCTGAAAAAGACATTTTCTGACAAAAATAAAAAATAAAAAATCCAGGACAAATGAGCGATACTCATTCACCCTCTTTAGCAATACTGTTACAATTACATTATTTTACAGTACAGATTAAATGTAAAAATAAAATACAAAAAAAAAAGTTATTTGATTATAAATGTAAAATGAGAAAGACACTTCACCTTAATAAAGCTTTTACTGATCACTTCACCTTAATAAAGCTTTTACTGATCACTGCCACTCAGGAAGGGGATGGCTTCGGACTAAAGACTTTGGTACAGGTACAGTAGCATCTAGTTTCCCTTCGAGGAGAGGACCTTTCCCATAAGCCCCTGGGTCCATGTCACAAACTATTTGGAGTAGTAACCTATGGCGAGCAAAGTGGAGCGAGACACCGAGCTCGAAGCACAGCGAGCGGACAATGGTGCATAGATACAACAAAATACCCTCAAACGAACTGAGAAAATATTTTGGTGCTGTAAGGGCGGACGTTATCTACCGACCTCTCGTTATGTCACTTCCTGGTCCTGATCACGAAGGGATCATAGACACAACCGTACAGGTGCAGCCGCTGTTCACAGCAAATGCGCAACTTCCCCATGATTTAGCCGGCGCCAACTGGTGGTCTTGATAAATAGAGAGAAGCCCTAAATCTAGCTTAACGTGTACTTGTTGCCTAAACAAATTGGAGTAGGAAGATCTTTTAAGACAACAAAATGGCAACACAAATCACGTTAGCAAATCACTATTGTGCTTTTAGGCATTGGGGATGTCAAGTGTGCCTCGTGCCTCAGGGATGATTCTAGTTCTGAATGTACTCGTTAAGCATTGGTATTCTGCATTTCTACATTCTCATCAAAATTGTGGGACTAACCCAAAAAACGGCTACTTCAACCAATAGGAAACCGGCACATTTTGACAAGACATGTTTCATTACAATACAAATTGGCGGTATACCTCCCAGCTGCCCTGTTTTCAGTAGATCACATCCAAATTGTGTGTCTCATAAGTGGCTTGGCTTATGTGAAAATTGGTGGGGTTAAACAATAAGGAGGGTGTGCGTTTTGGGTGGCTTGGAACAGGCTTATTTTGCCCAAATCCACAGGTATGCGTGTTGGAAGGGATCGGTTGGTGTGGATTATTGTTTTATAGGAGTCCACAAACCCACCGTTGTCTATTGTGGTACTTATGACTAATTCGCGGACTGTGCGACTTTATGCCAAAACTGCTACAAGTCCTTCCCTGGTGTACATCAGTGAGTATGAATGTACAAGGACAAAGACATCTACTTTCAGCGCCTTAAAACGCTTTTTAGACGCAACTGGTTACACCATTAAAAACCTGCACCAGCCTCCTACATGAACGATTCTGTACAACCACTATCCGTGACACTGACACGCACGCCCACAAGACAACTCCCTGTCACCGCCCAGGAATGCCAATACATTTTCAAAAAATTTCTGAGACCTCGCAACTGTGCGTATACGGAATGTGGATGCATGCGCAGTGCAACAGATGCAGAAGATTGGGGGGGGGAAGAAAAAGAAATCGCACCGCTGCATCTGCCATCGTCTGTGCCTCAGAATCCTGCCCTGTCTCCACACTGGTTTTCTTTCCTAATATTTGTATTTCCCCTGCCGCTCCCCTTTGTGTTTTCAGTCTGTACACAAAAGGAGAAGTAAGAAGATCCGTCTCCATCCACCGAGAAGAACAGGAGAAAGCAGCCAAGAGGCCAAAGAAAGCAAATAAACATTTACACGTTCTAACACATTTCTTAACCTGCAGTAACATGGCCTGAAAATAGAACGGTGCCAGACTGGGAAATAATTTCTATTGGGGTGCTATAAATCTCAGCGTCAAGGCTCTGCCTACTGTCTCAGGGTCCAGGAGAACTCCGGAGTCTTCCAGAAATTCCTATATACCTAAACTGGGGTGAAAAAAATAGGTTGTATTCTATTCCTAACAAGTCAGGTCTTCCTAAAGAGTACTAAAATAAACTAATTAACTCCGATTAATGCCACCATACCTCGAGAGTTTGTCATACTAACAGAGGAGTCAATTTTAATAAATCTTTTTGCCGTTAAGGGGGACATTTACTAAGCAGTGATAAAAGTGGAGAAGTGAGCCGGTGGAGAAGTTGCCCAGAGCACCCAATCAGCTGCTCTGTATATGTTTATAGTATGCAAATTATAAATGTTACGTCAATTCTGATTGGTTGCCATGGGCAACTTCTCCACTGGCTCACTTCTCCACTTTTATCACTGCTTAGTAAATGTCTTCCTAAGTATTTTACCATTATCCCTTATTTTAGTGCGACACTTAATAATTATGCAGCGCTGTACAGAATAACACACACAAACAATCACACATTCAGTCGACAATTAGCCGTCAGCTTGCTTTAGGAGTGTGGGTGGAAACCAGAGTAGAACCAGTAGCTTATAAAATGCTCTGTAATAAAATATGGGGTAAATTTACTAAGATGGAAGGGTTAGGTTTAGGCAGCGGGGACACAGGGTTGGGTTTAGGCACCTCCAGGAGGTGGTTAGGGTTAGGCTGTGGGCAGAGCCGGCCTTAGGCATAGGCAAACTAGGCAAAATGCCTAGGGCATTTGGTATGCTTAGGGGCACCAGCAGCTTCTGCTGATTAAAATGATATGCTGCATGCCTATATTCTGTGTGTGACTGCGGCTGTATCTGCATACAAATTGCTACGTTGCGTGTATTCCTGTAAATCACTGTAATGTAGCATTTCGTACGCAGATACAGCTGCAGTCGCACACAGAATATAGGCATGATGCATATCATTTTAATCAGCAGAAGCTGCTTGTGCATCCTAGCCATATAGTAAAGCAAATAATATGCATTTTCATAAACAAAAGGTGCCCGACGTTAGCAGAGCTGCCAGCTGACTCATGCCAGGCATCTCGTGCAGAACTAGCGGCGGTGCTAGGGGGCACCAGCCAAAATTTTGCCTAGGGCATCATATTGGTTAGGGCCGGCTCTGGCTGTGGGTAGGGATGGTTGGAGAGAAAGGGGAACAGCCCTTACTCACCTCTGTCGGCTTCTTCCACATTGGGATCCCGGTGTCGTTATTTAAAGCGCCAGGATCCCATATGCCGGGATCTCATACCGATCCCCTAGAAAAAGGGGACTGTACAACTGCAATAAATATATAATACAATCAACCTCCCAAATTCGGAGAATCAATGCTCCCTGTCCCAAACACACAATCTCCAAAAACACAAGCTATTTTGTACATAAGGCCTGATTTTGATTTGGGAACAAAGTAACGATGCACATGGACAAACCATGTTGCAATGCAAGGGATGTACATGTATACTTTTTTGCATGCAGGGTAAATACCGTCTGCTTTTGCACGTAGCCCACAACTACTGGGCGCTGTACGGTTACACTGCTATTTAGATCACCGTTTGGACACACCCCTCAAATCTAATTCTCTGCACATTTTAAATTTGCCCCACCTGCAGTGCACATGGTATCCCCAAGGTGCACAGTTACTTGCTCTCTCTTATGTTGCTCCCAAATCAGAATCAGGGGTCTATTTACTAAGCCTTGGAGAGAGATAAAGTAGACGGAGATAAAGTACCAGCCAATCAGCTCCTAACTGCCATGTTACAGGCTGAGTTTGAAAAATGACAGTTAGGAGCTGGTTGGCTGGAACTTTATCTCCAGCCGTGGCTTAGTAAATAGACCCCTTAAGCCCATAGTGTGTGTGTGAATAGAGTTTCCCCACCAGCGGGCAGCCCCTTCAGATATTCTATACCACTCTCCCAGATACATGCAGACCTGACTCCTGCACTAATTTGGATAATCCCCTCTATTTTTAGACCAATCTTTCCAATTATCCTGCAGTTCATGCAACTCGCAGCAATAGTGCAAACGGTGAGCAGAAATGAAAAGGTTCAAAATAAATTACAATGGCAGCACTATAATGCAATAAAAAGGTTATTCTATTGACTTCCGCAGTTTCTGAAAACAGCAGCAAATATTATTTACCTACATTAGATTAGTAAAAGTTTAGAAAGGGATCTAGGAGTCACTATTTCAGGTGGGTTAAGGGCAGGTAAGCAATGTAACAAAGCAATGAGGAAGGCTAGTCAGATGCTTGACTGCACTGGGAGAGGAATCAGCAGCAGAAAGAAGTAATAATGCCATTGTATAGGTCATTGGTACGGCCCCATCTGGAATACGGTGTTCAATTCTGGAGACCATCTCCAGAAGGATATAAATACATTAGAGACTGTACAATGAAGGGCAACTAAAATAGTGCATGGCCTACATCACAAAACTTCCCCGGAAAGGCTAAAAGATCTTAACGTGTATAGTTTGGAGGAGAGAAGGGAAAGGGAGGACATGATAGAAACTTTCAAATATATCAAGGGTCTTAACAAAGTTCAGGAGGGAAACATTCTTCAAAGGAAGAGAAGTATTAGAACTCGAGGACATACACGGAGACTGGAGGGGGGGGAGGTTCAGGGGAAATTTAAGGAAAAATTACTTCACAGAAAGGGTAGTGGATAAGTGGAAAAGCCTCCCGTCAGAGGTGGTAGAGGCTAAGACTGTAGACCAATTTAAACATGCTTGGGATAGGCATATGAGTATCCTTACAAAGAATTAAGGTTCAAAAAGGGTTGAGATTGCCTAAAGGATTTTTTTTAAAAAAAAGGGCAGACTAGATGGGCCAAGTGGTTCTTATCTGCCGTCAAATTCTATGTTTCTATGTAACTAAAATGGTGCATGGCCTACATCACAAAACATACCGAGAAAGACTAAGAAAATCTCAATATTATACATATAGTTAGTATAGCATATAGTATAGTTTGAAGCAGAGAAAGGAAAGGGGGACATGATAAAACTCTTGACATATATGAAAGTTTCTAACAAAGTCCAGAAGGGAAACATTCTCCATATGAAGAGAAGCAATAGGACACGAGGACATGCCGGCGGGGGGTTCAGGAAAAATTTGAGGGGAAATGACTTCACAGAAAGGGTAGTGGACAAGTGGAATAGACTCCCATAAGAGGTGCTATAGGCTAAGACAGTAGAGCAATTTAAACATGCATGGGATAGACATAAGGATATCCTTACAAAGAAATAAGGATCAAATAAGTTTTGAGATAAAAATATGGTTAAAAAAAAAAGTACAGGCTAGATGGGCCAAGTGGTTCTTATCTGCCATCAGATTCTATGTTTCTATCAGACAAATGAGGAGGCCCATGTTCAGAGAAATCTATTGTCTGGAGTGGGCAGACAGATTTGTTTTGTGTGGTGGATTACAAGACCCCAAGTCGATCTGGCTCCAGGCCACTGGCTAGAGCACAGGTCTATGGTAAAAAGCCTAAATGGGACCAGGACCAGCACAAAACAAACCTTGCCTATAACATGTGCAACACAGGTATTTTCCTCGTATTAATTATCAATATCTAAACCGAACAATTACATCTTAACTAATTATATATCGCCGCTTATAGCGATACAGATTTGCAGCATTGAAGGGCCTCCGTGAATTGCGCAGTGCATGACGCAGCAGTGATGAAGCAAAGCGTTCCCCATTGTAAAGTATAGGGTAACGCCAACTCCAGGTGCAGGGACGGACTAGGGCTTTAATTTGGCATGGGCAACTATTACTGTGCGTGTGCTGTAGGCGCAAGTGCACAAAAGGGGAGTGGCCACATCTCACATGGGTGTGACATGAGTCACGGAGGCATGGCCTCGCGTCACACCCTATCTGTCTGGGCATTCTGATATGTCGACACCAAATGGTCGACAAGACAATGGTTGACACAACTTATGGTCAACATGAGTTTTTGGGAATTTTTTAAAAATACTGGACTACAATTGGGAATGGTAACTTTGCCCGAAGCACAGCGAGTGAAGCAAGACACGCGGTACACTAATTGGGGTTCCATGGGCTGGAAGCTAAAAATGTACAAAAAAAAATATATGAAAAAAACAAAAAACTAATGTCGACATTTTCATGTGTCAACGACCATTTGGTGTCGACCTAAACACTGTTACTCTATTATACCATAGCCATCTGTCAGAGCATGACGGGATGCACAAACGCACCAAATGCACATCATACCCAATACCGCCTCCGCTGACCAAGCAGGTGCACTACAATCCCCATCCGGTCATATTCATTGAATTATACTATTACACGCATATTAGCAAATTTAAATATGCCTACTCAATAAATACCAACCTATAGCGCCCTGAGAAAAAGAAAGGGGTGGCTAGAATCGCGTCTAAGACGCAGAAAATTAGGGATTTATTCAGTGTCGGACTGGGGTATGAAGGGCCCACCGGGGAAATGCAGTCATAGGGGCCCATACTTAGGGGTGTGGCCAGTCTAGAAAGGGGGTGTGGCCAGCCTCCACAGAGGCTTGAAATGCACAATAATGTTGTGCAGTGTAATGCAACACATCTACCATGTATAATACAAGTGCAGAGTCTGGAACCTGATCCCTAGAAAAAGCAGTGGGTCCTCAGGCAGTGGGTCCCACCGGTGGTTTCCCCTGTACCCCTGTAGGCCAGTCCGACCCTGGATTTATTGAGCGCCCATTTGAGAAAATTAGGGACATTCGGGGACAGATCTTTGGACTTTATGGACCGCTGACTCCTCTATGCATAATGTTGCTACGATCACCCACTCATGTCCAAAACACTAGGGAAATGCCCCGATCAAGGCGTTTAGAGGAATTAAACGGTTTTGAACCAAACATAAATAATTTAGAAACCCAACACACAACTACGGTGGCTGAATTATTGATGAGCACAAGAGAGCCCAGAGGCTAACACGTCGCTACACAGATCTAATGAAACATTCACACAGCCAGCGAGAGAGACGGTTAATATTTCATCATCTCATACACCTATCACACGCCGCAGTACAGCCACTTTCAGGCAGAATCACCAGCTCAAGAACTTGCTTTATACCAATGTTTCTGCCGTTCGTTACACAATGTTTTCATTTAAATACATATTTCTTAAAATCTATTTTTAGAGCGCACACCTATCACACAGCGATTTACAGAGACTCCTACAGTGATTCACGTCAGTCCCTGACGCAGTTGAGCTTACAATCTATCTTCTCTACCACATGGACACACATATGCAAATAGAATTAATTTTTGTCAGAAGCCAAGCAATCCATCAATATGGTTTTGGAGTGTGGGATGAAACCCATGCAGAGGCGAGCACATGTAAACTCCACCCATATACTGCCTTGGTCAGGAATTAAACTCATGACCTCAGGGATGTGAGGCAGTAATAGCCTATTTAAGTTGCAGTGGAAAAAAAATCTCCCCATAACATAAGCAAATTTAATTAACACAACAGACCACTGCTCTGGGATTCAGAATTAAGACCATTTACTAATTATTATTATTATTTTTGTATTTGGTAATATCTAGGATAAGTCAGGCAAAAACCAGGAGCACCTCTCCCCTCTGTAAAGCTTTACTGGAAACCCCGTTAGACAAGTGCCCATGAATAATAATGCAGGTGCAATTGAAATGCAGACCCCAGATCTGTTCAGAAGCAAAACATAGATCCCAGGTACCAAAGAACTTAGGGGAACATTTATTAAGCAGTGGTAAGAGCGGAACAGTGAGCCAGTGGAGAAGTTGCCCATGGCAAACAATCAGCATTGAAGTAACATTTGCATACTAGAACATGATACAGAACTGCTGATTGGTTGATGGGGCAACTTCTCCACTGGCTCACTTCTCCACTCTTATCACTGCTTAGTAAATGTCCCCCTTACCTACTGCTTGTTGTCCTTGCCTTTGGCTACAAAGACAACTCCAAAGTCACACCCAACGGAAGGGAATATCCCACTTCCCAAAAAGACATCAGATGCACTGAGGAGGTCCACGTTCAGAGAATTATACTGTCTGGGTAGATGGATTTGTTTTGTGTGGTCTCCAGAGCTGATGTGCCCCCAATACATAGATCTGAGCTCATCTGTTGTCAAATCCAGGGGCCAAGGAGAGATAGGTGCCAGGACAATATAATTCTCAGATGGTAGACATTTAAAATCAACCATGTACTGTATTCCCACATTACCATCAACGTTCTTCCTGATCAAAATAATCCACTCAACTAAGTCACCCTCCTAAGTAACATCAACTATACCCGCTGACCTACCTATCCACACATAACACATCCTGATCTCCAGATTCTCTACTCTGTGTCCTTAACACCAACCTTAGAGCCTATCCTGACTTTCCACCAAATCTCCATACCAAAATAAAATAACCGATAGCACTTTCTAAGTTCCCCAATATTGTTAGTTCTGTGGGGCGGAGATACTGAAGTTGTTTTCTTCCTAATTTATACTGTAATACACTGTATGCACTGTGACGCCATATGAATAAATCAATAAATTACACCTGGTTCTACTATTTCTTAGTAGTTATCAGACAAAAGAAGAAATAATTACAAACTATTTTCAGCACCTTCTCATATCAACAGGTAAATTCAAATATGCTTTGTGTCAACACACAATAAAAAAATTATATACACACCAGAGGCGTCACTGACCTCTTTTCTACCTGGTGCGGCAGGGGGCGTGGTGTCGCGGGAAGACCCGCGGAGGGGTGTGGCTTCACGAGAGGGGGCGTGGCTAATCGCCCGACCCGCAATTTTGTTACTCCCGAGGTCCGGGAGCTGTGGCCTGCCCCCGGAGACTGGCGTGTCTGCAGTGCCAGCTCCTACATGGAGACAGGAGCCGGGTTGCTGCTCGTAATGTTACAATGCAGCACCCGGCTCCTTTCACTGAGCAGGAGCCAGCACTTTGGTGTCACCCCTCAGCGGATGACACCTGGGTGCGGGCCGCACTCCCCGCACCCACCCTGTGACGCTGATACACACACACACACACACACTGTATATACATACACATCATGTAACCCCTTTTTGGTGAGGTTGTGTACAAATCTTTTGTGTGAGGTTGTGTACAAATATTGTCCATAAAGCATCGCTCTTCTTGCTGGTACTCTGTTTAAAATACTGCCAGTGCCTCCACCTGAATATGTACAGACCTCAGGTGTAATGGCCAGGTCTTCCATCACCAGAGACTGATTCACGAAACCGCTGTCTCAACACCTCTAACCTCTTATACCCATTTTCCACCTGCGAGCACGGGTTGCAGCTGGGAGCCTGACACGGGTGCTACCCGGCTGCGGCCCGTGCTCAGCCCCCTTTTCCATTGTGCTCACCAACCCAGCATATTGCCGGTTTGGTAACGCTGCTAGTGACTATATAGTCAAAATTGAAAGAAAATATCTCACCGTGTGTACACGCCCTTAGTTTTGCTTTTTGGGGGGGCGGGGTACAGGCAGATTTCCCCCATTTTCTCCTATACGCATCACTGCTTCTGCCGGCTAGAATTATCGCGCAAATCCCGTATACTTCTCATTTGGGATGTCGGCGTTATGGCGTGGGATTCAGAGTGGTGTGGGGATTGCAATGTCAGTCACATGACCGCTGGCATGCTGACCACACACAGTCGATACATAATTCTCTCCACTCGATCTCTTGACAAATTACTAACAAATATAGTAATCATAGGACTCTCAACTTAGTGCTCCTTAAGCTCTTATTAGCCTCTGAGCTCACTAATGACTACAACCACACACCGCTGTCACACTCACAACCATATCACAGACATAAAGCGTGCAATATAATATCGTTGTGAGCGCGATCAGTCAGTGGGTACTATAAGTGTTGGTGCACATACAGTGCAGAAGGCATACTGCAGACTTGGGCAATCAAGGTCTCTCAAGAAATGGTCTTTGAATGCAGCTTGGATACTCTGGATCGGGTATGGGTCATTAGGTCAACAGTCATTAGGTCAACCACTATTGGTCGACATGCAGTAGGTTGACGTGGTCAATAGGTCGACGTGTACTAGTTTGATTTGGAAAAAGATCGAAATGCGCTTTTTTTGACTGTTTTTGGAGTAGTTTTCTTCGCAAAGTGACGGGTAACCCCAATTAGTGCACCGGCTTCGCTCGCCATGCTTCGGGCAAGGTGCCTCGCTCGCGTGGATCGTAAAGCATGAAAAAGTAGAAAAAAAAAAAAAAAAAAAAAAAAAAGAAGGAGTGAAAAAAAAAAGAAGAGTGGAAAAACTCATGTTGACCTTTTCCACCTATTGACGATGTTGACCAACAGTGATCAACCAAATGACTGTCGACCTAATGACTGTATCCCCTCTGGATCAGTGGCGGCTCCAGCCAAGAGGCGCTGCAATATCCTAGCTACTGCTAGTTGCACAGAATCCACCACATATAGATAACCTACTATAAACCACCTTAAGCTATAGCATAGAGTTATAGGGGTTGTGGCCGGAGAGACTAGCGGCACTGATGGGGTTAACCCTCGTGCCCGGCGCCATGTTGCGGACAATAGGCGCTTGGCGTCACTGTTAAATGTACTTACGGCGCTGGGCGCGGACTGTTTAAAAGTTTGTTTAATGATGTGTTTTAACATGTCATATGTAGTGCTCTGTGCACAATTGCAGGAATGCATGTTTAAATGTATTTATTTTATATTCAAGATATGGTCACCTGTATTTTAAAGGGGAAAAATAAGATTTTACTCACCGGTAAATCTATTTCTCGTAGTCCGTAGTGGATGCTGGGAACTCCGTAAGGACAATGGGGAATAGACGGGCTCCGCAGGAGACTGGGCACTCTAAAAGAAAGATTAGGTACTATCTGGTGTGCACTGGCTCCTCCCTCTATGCCCCTCCTCCAGACCTCAGTTAGGATACTGTGCCCGGAAGAGCTGACACAATAAGGAAGGATTTTGAATCCCGGGTAAGACTCATACCAGCCACACCAATCACACCGTATAACTCGTGATACTATACCCAGTTAACAGTATGAAATATAACTGAGCCTCTCAACAGATGGCTCAACAATAACCCTTTAGTTAGGCAATAACTATATACAAGTATTGCAGACAATCCGCACTTGGGATGGGCGCCCAGCATCCACTACGGACTACGAGAAATAGATTTACCGGTGAGTAAAATCTTATTTTCTCTGACGTCCTAGTGGATGCTGGGAACTCCGTAAGGACCATGGGGATTATACCAAAGCTCCCAAACGGGCGGGAGAGTGCGGATGACTCTGCAGCACCGAATGAGAGAACGCAAGGTCCTCCTCAGCCAGGGTATCAAATTTGTAGAATTTTGCAAACGTGTTTGCCCCTGACCAAGTTGCAGCTCGGCAAAGTTGTAAAGCCGAGACCCCTCGGGCAGCCGCCCAAGATGAGCCCACCTTCCTTGTGGAATGGGCTTTTACTGATTTAGGATGCGGCAATCCAGCCGCAGAATGCGCCAGCTGAATTGTGCTACAAATCCAGCGAGCAATAGTCTGCTTAGAAGCAGGGGCACCTATTTTGTTGGGTGCATACAGGATAAAAAACGAGTCAGTTTTCCTGACTCCAGCCGTCCTAGAAATATAAAATTTTTAAGGCCCTGACTACGTCCAGTAACTTGGAATCTTCCAAGTCCCTAGTAGCCGCAGGCACTACAATAGGTTGGTTCAAGTGAAAAGCTGATACCACCTTTGGGAGAAACTGGGGACGAGTCCTCAATTCTGCCCTATCCATATGGAAAATCAGATAAGGGCTTTTACATGACAAAGCCGCCAATTCTGACACACGACCACTTTCCACGTGAGATATTTCAGATCCACAGTTTTAAGTGGCTCAAACCAATGTGATTTCAGGAAACTCAACACCACGTTGAGATCCCACGGTGCCACAGGAGGCACAAAAGGGGGCTGAATATGTAGCACTCCCTTTACAAAAGTCTGAACTTCAGGCAGTGAAGCCAGTTCTTTCTGAAAGAAAAATCGACAGAGCCGAAATTTGGACCTTAATGGAACCCAATTTTAGGCCCATAGTCACTCACGACTGTAGGAAGTGCAGAAAACGACCCAGCTGAAATTCCTCTGTTGGGGCCTTCCTGGCCTCACACCACGCAACATATTTTCGCCAAATACGGTGATAATGGTTTGCGGTTACTTCTTTCCTGGCTTTTATCAGCGTAGGAATGACTTCCTCCGGAATGCCCTTTTGCTTTAGGATCCGGAATTCAACCGCCATGCCGTCCAACGCAGCCGCGGTAAGTCTTGGAACAGACAGGGCCCCTGCTGTAGCAGATCCTGTCTGAGCGGTAGAGGCCATGGGTCCTCTGATATTATTTCTGTAAGTTCTGGGTACCAAGCTCTTCTTGGCCCATCCGGAACCACGAGTATCGTTCTTACTCCTCGTTTTCTTATTAGTCTCAGTACCTTTGGTATGAGAGGCAGAGGAGGGAATACATAAACCGACTGGTACACCCACGGTGTCACTAGAGCGTCCACAGCTATTGCCTGAGGGTCCCTTGACCTGGCGCAATATCTAGTTTTTTGTTTAGGCGGGACGCCATCATGTCCACCTGTGGCCTTTCCCAACGGTTTACCAACAGTTGGAAGACTTCTGGATGAAGTCCCCACTCTCCCGGGTGTCGGTCGTGTCTGCTGAGGAAGTCTGCTTCCCAGTTGTCCACTCCCGTAATGAACACTGCTGACAGTGCTAAGACGTGATTTTCCGCCCATCGGAGAATCCTTGTGGCTTCTGCCATCGCCATCCTGCTTCTTGTGCCGCCCTGTCGGTTTACATAGGCGACTGCCGTGATGTTGTCTGATTGGATCAGTACCGGCTGGTTTTGAAGCAGAGGCCTTGCCAGACTTAGGGCATTGTAAATGGCCCTCAGTTCCAGAATATTTATGTGTAGGGACGACTCCTGACTTGACCAAAGTACTTGGAAATTTCTTCCCTGTGTGACTGCCCCCCAGCCTCGAAGGCTGGCATCCATGGTTACCAGGACCTAGTCCTGTATGCCGAATCTGCGGCCCTCTTGAAGATGAGCACTCTGCAGCCACCACAGTAGAGATAACCCTGTCTCCAAGGACCAGGGTATCAGCCGATGCATCTGAAGATGCGATCCCGACCACTTGTCCAAGAGGTCCCACTAAAAGGTTCTTGTATGGAACCTGCCGAATGGAATTTTGCTTCGTAAGAAGCTACCATTTTTCCCAGGACTCGTGTGCAGTGATGCACCGATACCTGTTTTGGTTTCAGGAGGTCTCTGACTAGAGATGACAGCTCCTTGGCTTTCTCCTGCGGGAGAAACACTTTTTTCTGTTCTGTGTCCAGAACCATCCCCAGGAACAGTAGGCGTGTGGTAGGAAACAGCTGTGACTTTGGAATGTATAGAATCCATCCGTGCTGTTGTAGCACTTCCCGAGATAGTGCTACTCCGACCAACAACTGCTCCTTGGACCTCGCCTTTATAAGGAGATCGTCCAAGTACGGGATAATTAAAACTCCCTTTTTTCGAAGGAGTATCATCATTTCTGCCATTACCTTGGTAAAGACCCTCGGTGCCGTGGACAGTCCAAACGGCAGTGTTTGGAATTGGTAATGGCAATCCTGTACCACAAATATGAGGTACTCCTGGTGAGGATGGTAAATGGGGACATGTAGGTAAGCATCCTTGATGTCCAGGGATACCATGTAATCCCCCTCCTCCAGGCTTGCAATAACTGCCCTGAGCCATTCCATCTTGAACTTGAATTTATTTATGTATGCGTTCAAGGATTTCAAATTTAAAACGGGTCTCACCGAACCGTCCGGTTTCGGTACCACAAGCAGTGTGGAATAGTAACCCCGTCCTTGTTGAAGTAGGGGCACCTTGACTATCACCTGCTGGGAATACAGCTTGTGAATTGCCTCTAGCACAGCCTCCCTGCCTGAGGGAGTTGTCGGCAAGGCAGATTTGAGGAAACAGCGGGGGGGAGACGCCTCGAATTCCAGCTTGTACCCCTGAGATACTACTTGAAGGATCCAGGGATCCACCTGTGAGCGAGCCCACTGATCGCTGAAATTTTTGAGGCGGCCCCCCACCGTACCTGGCTACGCCTGTGGAGCCCCCGCGTCATGCGGTGGACTCAGAGGAAGCGGGGGAAGAATTTTGATTCTGGGAACTGGCTGACTGGTGCAGCTTTTTCCCTCGTCTCTGTGCAGAAAGGAAGCGCCTTTGACCCGCTTGCTTTTCTGAAGCCAAAAGGACTGTACCTGATAATACAGTGCTTTTCTTAGGCTGTGAGGAAACCTGAGGTAAAAAAATTTCTTCCCAGCTGTTGCTGTGGATACGAGGTTCCAGAGACCATCCCCAAACAATTCCTCACCCTTATAAGGCTCTATGTGCCTTTTAAAGTCAGCATCACCTGTCCAGTGTCGGGTCTCTAATACCCTCCTGACAGAATGGACATTGTATTAATTCTGGATGCCAGCCGGCAAAATATCCCTCTGTGCATCCCTCATATATAAGACGACGTCTTATGTTCGCAAAATAGTATCCCTGTTTGACAGGGTTACAGACCACGCTGCAGCAGCACTATCTGCAGGTCTCAGTCTAGTACCTGAGTGTGTAAATACAGACTTCAGGCTAGCCTCCTGCTATTTATCAGCAGGTACCTTCAAAGTGGCCGTATCCTAAGACGGCAGTGCCACCTTTTTTGACAAACGTGTGAGCGCCTTATCCACCCTAGGGGATATCTCCCAGCGTAACTTATCCTCTGGCGGGAAAGGGTACGCCATCAGTAACTTTTTAGAAATTACCAGTTTCTTATCGGGGGAACCCACGCTTTTTCACACTTCATTCACTCATTTGATGGGGGAACAAAACACTGCCTGCTTTTTCTCCCCACACATAAAACCCTTTTTTAGTGGTACTTGGGTTAATGTCAGAAATGTGTAACACATTTTTTATTGCCGGGATCATGTAACGGATGTTCCTAGTGGATTGTGTATATGTCTCAACCTCGTCAACACTGGAGTCGGACTCCGTGTCGACATCTGTGTCTGCCATCTGAGGGAGCGGGCGTTTTTGAGCCCCTGATGGCCTTTGAGACGCCTGGGCAGGCGCGGGCTGAGAAGCCGGCTGTCCCATAGCTGTTACGTCATCCAGCCTTTTATGTAAGGAGTTGACACTGTCGGTTAATACCTTCCACCTATCCATCCACTCTGGTGTCGGCCCACAGGGGGCGACATCCCATTTATCGGCATCTGCTCCGCCTCCACATATGCCTCCTCATCAAACATGTCGACACAGCCGTACCGACATACCGCACACACACAGGGAATGCGCTGACTGAGGACAGGACCCCACACAGCCCTTTGGGGAGACAGAGAGAGAGTATGCCAGCACACACCAGAGCGCTATATAATGTAGGGATAAACACTATCACTGAGTGAATTTTCCCCAATAGCTGCTTGTATAAACAATATTGCGCCTAAATTTAGTGCCCCCCCTCTCTTTTTAACCCTTTGAGCCTGAAAACTACAGGGGAGAGCCTGGGGAGCTGTCTTCCAGCTACACTGTGAAGAGAAAATGGTGCCAGTGTGCCGAGGGAGATAGCTCCGCCCCTTTTTCGCTGACTTTTCGCCCGCTTTTTTATGGATTCTGGCAGGGGTAATTATCACATATATAGCCTCTGGGGCTATATATTGTGATTATTTTGCCAGCCAAGGTGTTTTTATTGCTGCTCAGGGCGCCCCCCCCCCCAGCGCCCTGCACCCTCAGTGACCGGAGTGTGAAGTGTGTATGAGGAGCAATGGCGCACAGCTGCAGTGCTGTGCGCTACCTTGGTGAAGACTGAAGTCTTCTGCCGCCGATTTTCCGGACCATCTTCATGCTTCTGGCTCTGTAAGGGGGGCGGCGGCGCGGCTCCGGGAACGAACACCAAGGACGGGTCCTGCGGTCGATCCCTCTGGAGCTAATGGTGTCCAGTAGCCTAAGAAGCCCAAGCTAGCTGCAAGCAGGTAGGTTCGCTTCTTCTCCCCTTAGTCCCTCATTGCAGTGAGCCTGTTGCCAGCAGGTCTCACTGTAAAATAAAAAAACCTAACGTACTTTCTTTCTAGGAGCTCAGGAGAGCCCCTAGTGTGCATCCAGCTCGGCCGGGCACAGAAATCTAACTGAGGTCTGGAGGAGGGGCATAGAGGGAGGAGCCAGTGCACACCAGATAGTACCTAATCTTTCTTTTAGAGTGCCCAGTCTCCTGCGGAGCCCGTCTATTCCCCATGGTCCTTACGGAGTTCCCAGCATCCACTAGGACGTCAGAGAAATGCACTTACTCTTATCAATGTCTGAATAACCATCTCCTGTCAGTAGGAAGTGGCATGCTAATGGCCCTGTCCTAGCAGATAGGTGTGAATGACAAAACCTTTTGATGTGTAAGTTCCTTAGAGAAAGATGCTAATCACAGGGTCTATGGGCTTGGAACCTGTTTCATGTACCTGATTTAATTGATATACGAACCCTGAATGGCAGATGCAGGAAGGAAGACTGATTGTTGTGTTTCCTGTTGTAATCTCAAAACAATGGGTTTGCCTGGAGATGTGAATGAGACAGAAAACATTTGTATTTTGAAGCTATGTGATAAATTTATCAATAGTGAATGTTAATCTGATACCAAATGTTGTCTGGGTGACAGGAAGGAGGATATTGTTTTTTGCACTTACCGACATCCTTGTAAAATGTAATTTATTTATATTTTGTGCGATAACCTGATTGGTTGGAGAAGACAAGGAGGGCTTACCCCCCTGTGGTACTGTGTGGAAAATTGACATAAAAAGGAGGCCTGCGTGCCTCCAGATTGTAATTGTACCATCTTTATTCTGCTGGAACATCTTGCTTTATGCTGTTGGGAAGGGTCTTTTTAAAGGCTATTATTGAGCAAATAAACATCATCTGCCTCAAGAAGATTGCTTCATTTTGTGACCTACAGGGTTATGCCAAACATAGCCCCGTCCTCCGGCTGTCCAGGGAAGCACCTAACGTCTCCAAGTTCCGCCTTCCGCCAGCTACCGGTAGAGGCCTAGCAAGTGGCTTGTGGGGATTCGTCAACACCACACAGTTGTGGTAAGGCAGTGTGTCGGCACATACAGAGCAGAACCGTGGTTCCAAACGCCACGGCAGGTTAGGAGTTTGGTGGTGGCAGCATAAACCCGCCCACAACGCAGTGGGTGGAGTCAGTAACAGGCGGTTACTGACGGTAAGCGGGAATCCCCTATGTGGTCAGGCCTCGTGTGACCTGACCCTCCATTCTATGCGCAGGAGACGGGACGCGAAAGCGGTGAGTGCTTTCGTACGGGACCGTCCTGTCACAGGGGTATATGCAATTGCGGTCGAATTCAGGCTGGAATTCAACCATTTTTGGATTCGACACAATTAGACAGTCGAATCCCGGCCGCCGGGACCCGAATTCGACATACTCAATAAAAAACGGTTTCGACAGTCCCGATGACGAAAAACGGACCAATTGACGATAGTGTGCGTCCTGGATTAGACTTCATGAATGGCACAAAAGTGTTAAAAAAAAACCTGATAAAAACTGCGTGGGGTACCCCCTCCTAAGCATAACCAGCCTCGGGCTCTTTGAGCCGGTCCTGGTTGTAAAAAATACGTGAAAAACAAATTACATGGGATCCCCCGTATTTTAACAACCAGCACCGGGCTCTGCGTCTGGTCGTGGTGCCAAAAATACGGGGGATAAAAGACGTAGGGGTCCCCCGTATTCTTAACACCAGCACCGGGCTCCACTAGTCAGAGAGATAATGCCACAGCCGGGGAACACTTTTATATCGGTCCCTGCGGCCCTGGCATTAAATCACTAACTAGTCACCCCTGGCCGGGGTACCCTGGAGGAGTGGGGACCACTTAAATCAAGGGGTCCCCCCCTCCAGCCACCCAAGGGCCAGGGGTGAAGCCCGAGGCTGTCCCCCCCATCCAAGGGCGGCGGATGGGAGGCTGATAGCCTTGTGTCAAAAAAAAATATTGTTTTTTTGTAACAGAACTACAAGTCCCAGCAAGCCTCCCCCGCAAGCTGGTACTTGGAGAACCACAAGTACCAGCATGCGGGGGGGGAAACAGGCCCGCTGGTACCTGTAGTTCTACTACAAAAAAATACCCAAATAAAAAAAAAACAGCACACACACACACACACAGTGACAGTATAACTTTATTACATACATGCACACCGACATACACACATACTTACCTATGTTGACACGAAGGCTCGGTCCCCTTCTCCACGTAGAATCTCCTGATTGGCTGTGCGCGTCTGAGCTGTCAGGCGGCGCATAGGCGCTCCATTATATTCAATGGTGGGAAAGTTCCCACCATTGGATACAATGGAGCGCCTATGTGCTACATTGTATCTCGAGTGCGCCGCCTGACAGCTCAGACGCGCACAGCCAATCAGAAGAGTGCCACGATATGGGGCTCCCTGATTGGCTGAAGGGACCCTCTTTGACAGCAGTCACGGGGGGTCCCGGCAGTCGGGGAAAGGTGCCCCATGTGTAAACATGGGACCCCTTTCAGTGCGTGGATCGTGTTTTGTTTTGTTTTTATTTTGCCAAGTACGTGGATTACAAACAGAAGAGGACCGATCTACCCCGGATTGTTGTGAGTATAATTTTATTTACAGGTACCCCGTGGAATCTACGTGGAGAAGGGGACCGAGCCTTCGTGTCAACATAGGTAAGTATGTGTGTATGTCGGTGTGCATGTATGTAATAAAGTTATACTGTCACGGTGTGTGTTTACCGTTTTTATTTGGGTATTTTTTTTGTAGCAGAGGGGGGGACCCCTTGATTTAAGGGGTCCCCACTCCTCCAGGGTACCCCGGAGAGGGGTGTCTAGTTAGTGATTTAATGCCAGGGCCGCAGGGACCCATATAAAAGTGTCCCCCGGCTGTGGCATTATCCCTCTGACTAGTGGAGCCCGGTGCTAGTGTTAAAAATACGGGGGACCCCTACGTCTTTTGGCACCAGGACCGGACGCTGAGCCCGGTGGTGGTTGTTAAAATACGGGGGAGCCCGAGGCCGGATATGGTTAGGAGGGGGGACCACACGCATTTTTTTTTCTGAAATTTTAACCCATTCTCACCCCTTCCCACTGAAAAACATGCTCTGATCGCTCTATATTATTTTAGTCAGTAGAAAAAAAAATATATATATATATATATAGTCCATTGCAAAGACTCGGCACTCACTTGTGGAGATGGATTACTTGCTGCGGTGCCTTCCAAAGGAGTGATGTTCCTATAATATTGTTTGGTGATGGCGGCACTCAGCAGACACGTTTGTAGAAAAGTAAAGCCTTTATTATCGGTCCTACGCCGTTTCGGGGAAAACCCCGTCTTCAGGGACAAACAGTACATACACCAATATAACATACAAGTACTTATATACCCCCTAAACAAGTATCAATCAATGCTCATAAAAGATTAACATTACTCACCTGTCCGGCGCTGTCATTCCCGCCGCGTCCAGCCGCTACACGAGCGGGTCTCCTGGAGATGACGTCAGCAGACAGCGCCGGACAACGTGAGCCGTCTGTCAGTGCGTTTGTTACTAGGCAACCACCATAGACAACAACTATGGAGACAGAAAAAGCAATGTATCAACCATATGATTAAAAATACAGACATATAAACATATGACAAACTACATTCAAAATAAAATCAAAGATAAAAGGGGGAATGTGATCCACTATAGGTGTATTGAAGTCTAGGATGTTATTAGACCTCAATATAACGAGCTAAAATACTCAATGTATTTAACATATAATTACTTGCATTTTATCTTTGATTTTATTTTGAATGTAGTTCGTCATATGTTTATATGTCTGTATTTTTAATCATATGGTTGATACATTGCTTTTTCTGTCTCCATAGTTGTTGTTTATGGTGGTTGCCTAGTAACAAACGCACTGACAGACGGCTCACGTTGTCCGGCGCTGTCTGCTGACGTCATCTCCAGGAGACCCGCTCGTGTAGCGGCTGGACGCGGCGGGAATGACAGCGCCGGACAGGTGAGTAATGTTAATCTTTTATGAGCATTGATTGATACTTGTTTAGGGGGTATATAAGTACTTGTATGTTATATTGGTGTATGTACTGTTTGTCCCTGAAGACGGGGTTTTCCCCGAAACGGCGTAGGACCGATAATAAAGGCTTTACTTTTCTACAAACGTGTCTGCTGAGTGCCGCCATCACCAAACAATATTATAGGAACATCACTCCTTTGGAAGGCACCGCAGCAAGTAATCCATCTCCACAAGTGAGTGCAGAGTCTTTGCAATGGACTATATGGGATACCTTTGTTAAATACTTCTGAGCCACAGGAGTTACGGGTATTTCCTGGCTATGGCACCTATGGAACTTTTTCTTGTGTGTTTAATCTGAAGATCTCCCCTGGACACAGGCTCAAGCACGTATAGTGCTAGTCGGGGTGAAAACCACTGGTGGATAATACCGTGCTAATACTGAGTTAACACACAAGTCCACATCATGGCAGATATCACTGCAGATATGGAGGCAGCATGGGAACTTGCACAAGCTGATGCTAAAGAAAGGTTTAGCTTTTCAGATGCAGAAGCCCAGGCCATCCTTATTACCAGGAAGATGGATGACGACCCTCAGATCACTTCGAAGGAAGAGTTATTCCGACAATGGCAGCGCCTCAAACAACGTGAGTGTGACTTTATGTATCACGGTATAAGTCTGTCCGACTACTATCGTAATAACCAGATCCCACGAGGCTTCAGGATCCGGAATACCCCTACCATAGGGCGATATAATATCCCTTTTTGCCGAAAATGGATAGCTATATTGAACAAATGTTCAATGGATCTCCTCCTTTTAGTAGTGGAAGAATCAACGCGAGAACTTACGGTCATAAAAACACAACTAGAGGAGTTTGAAGCATCCCATAAAGCTACACTGGCACAAGACACCACCACTAAGTGGTTAGAGAAATTACAAACCCATATGGACCAATACAGGAATGACCTTATTAAATATAAGAAAGAAAAACTTGTTAAAGTCCAGCAAGACTACCAACAAAGAAGGGTATACTCCTGGGTGAACAATATGGGTACTACACAAGACCGTCCACACTACAACAAAAGATACCGACGTCGACAAGATCATCCGGATCAGTCGGGAGCCAGTACCACTGCCAGTGACGGAGAGGCAAGTAATGGATCATCAACTACGGGAAAAGCGGCCTTCCCTTTAGCCATGGCCACTCGTTCAGGTATTCCACCAAAACCCCCTCGCGGACGAGGAGGGCGGGGCAGAACAAAAGGTTACAACACAAGACGTCCTCCACGTTAACTACGGATCTGGTCGTTAATCTGTCCTCCAGCCCGTTAACAGATATTGAATATAAAATTTTATCCAAAGGTTTATCCTTCGTGCCTACGGTGAAACCTGACCCGTTTATGGCTAAAGTGGAGAACTATAAATTCAACAGATCCTTACGGCTAAAAGAACATTTTGGCGAGAGTTTCCGTAATATTCCAGATACTCCAATTCCGGAGAAGTTGAAGAAGATCATGCCCAAATCCAGATTTGACCCCAAAACAAATAGCCCTTCTATCAAGACCTTCTCTCGTCTCACAGAACAGGCATATCAGGAAGAAGAAGCCAAACCTTATCATTCTAATTTGACCAGACAGGAACTTTCTGCATTGAATGACCTCTCCAAAAGGACAGACATAATAATACGCAGTGCGGACAAGGGAGGGGCCATTGTCATCCAGGACTTAGGTGACTATATTGCTGAAAGTAAACGCCAACTATCTGATCAACAGACGTACAATCTCCTGACATATGATCCGACTGGTAGATTCAAACAGGAACTTGATGATCTGTTGACTAGGGCCTGTGATTCGGGGATTTTATCTTGTGAATTTAAACGTGCTTTAACAGTTGAACATCCTAAGATTCCGTTGTTCTATACAGTACCTAAAGTACATAAGTCGTTATCTAATCCACCTGGCCGTCCCATAGTATCGGCCATACAATCCCTGTATCACCCTATTGCCATCTTTTTAGATACATATTTAAACCCCTGTATACAGAAAATACCTTCGTATCTTAAGGATACCACATCCCTTTTGGAGTGTCTACAGATTTTGGGCACCCCACCGGAGGGTCTAGTGATGTGCAGTGCTGACGTGACGAGCCTCTACACTTGCATCCCTCATGATGCAGGTGTGGAGGCTGTTCGCTGTCTGATCACTGACAATCCTGATTACCATGGGCCAGCAGTAGACTTTTTTTTGAAATTGCTCACTTTGGTCTTGACACGTAATTATTTTACATTTGATGGACGCATATACCTGCAGGTACTTGGCTGTGCGATGGGGTCCCCTGTGGCCCCATCGTACGCCAATGCCTACATGTACTCCATAGAACAATCATTATTTGAAACCTCCAAGCCATCTATGTACTTCTATAAGAGGTACATAGATGATTTACTTATTTTTTGGCAAGGCTCACAAGAACAACTTGAAAGCCTGCTTAACGATCATAACGATACTATGAGCCCTGTGAAGGTCACATATAAGATGTCTCTTTCAGAAATACACTTCTTGGATGTCTTTATTTCCATACATGCAGGTCAACTACACACCACGTTGTACACTAAACCTACTGACCGTAATTCATTACTACACCATACTAGTGCACACCCCCTGTCATTACGCAAGGGATTGCCTCAATCACAATTCCTACGTGCAAAAAGAATTATTTCAGATCCTACACAGGTTGAAGATACTTTGGACCTGATGGTCCATAAATTTGAACAACGGGGGTACCCTCGACAGGAATTATTGGCCAGTAAGCATAAAGTGATGAATATGTCTAGGGATTCATTGTTAAATAAACCTACCTTGGAAGATGAAAAACATAGGTCCCAAATAATACCATGGGTTAATAAATTCACAACTGCGAGTACAGCTATTACACGACGAGTTAAGCAATTGTGGCCTATAGTCAATACTGATAAAACCTTACCAGGTTTGTTAGATTCCAGACTATTACCCAGCTTCACCAGGGGATCTAATATTGGTGATAGAATAGTTAAACTGGATATATTCCCTATTACCAGACAGCAGCAGACCCACTTTTTACGTCCCAAGGTGGGCTGTTTTCGTTGTCTAGGCTGCTCAACGTGTAACACCTTAATGACAGGGGCTAATTTCTATCACCCCCATACAGGTAAACAGTTTAAAATTCGTCATCGGGTGACCTGCACGACCACCCATGTGATATACATGTTGAAATGCCCGTGCGGTTTGACCTACGTCGGCAAGACGCAGCGCCAATTCCGCGAAAGAATGGCCTTGCACAGAAGTGCCATCAAATTAGCAGGAGAAAAAGGCAATAGTGAACAGCCAGTGGCACGTCATTGTCTGTTGGCTAAACACAATATAGCCAGCCTCCGTGCCATTATCATTGATCATGTACCCCCACTACATAGAGGAGGGGACCGTAACAAGATCCTTATGCAGAAGGAGTGTCGTTAGATTCATGTATTAAACACTATATCTCCTGGGGGCCTAAATGAGACCTTGGGCTTACAATGTTTTTTGTAAATAGATCTATCAGGGAACTATTTTGAACTATGGGTCCTTTAAGATATTTATATATACTTTTCCAATTCTTCAGGCTGCTAGAGTATCAAGCAATGTATGCTGCTGTTTGTGTGACTAGAGTTTTACTTTAGAATAAATTTCTTTAATAGGCTTTAAAATGCCCTAATATAATGCAAGTAATTATATGTTAAATACATTGAGTATTTTAGCTCGTTATATTGAGGTCTAATAACATCCTAGACTTCAATACACCTATAGTGGATCACATTCCCCCTTTTATCTTTGATTTTATTTTGAATGTAGTTTGTCATATGTTTATATGTCTGTATTTTTAATCATATGGTTGATACATTGCTTTTTCTGTCTCCATAGTTGTTGTTTATGGTGGTTGCCTAGTAACAAACGCACTGACAGACGGCTCACGTTGTCCGGCGCTGTCTGCTGACGTCATCTCCAGGAGACCCGCTCGTGTAGCGGCTGGACGCGGCGGGAATGACAGCGCCGGACAGGTGAGTAATGTTAATCTTTTATGAGCATTGATTGATACTTGTTTAGGGGGTATATAAGTACTTGTATGTTATATTGGTGTATGTACTGTTTGTCCCTGAAGACGGGGTTTTCCCCGAAACGGCGTAGGACCGATAATAAAGGCTTTACTTTTCTACAAACGTGTCTGCTGAGTGCCGCCATCACCAAACTATATATATATATATATATATATATATATATATATATATATATATATATATATATATATATATATATATATATATATATATATATATATATATATATATATATATATATATATATATATATATATATATTCATTCTTTTAAAAAAAAAATCTATTAAATAATACTTGTGGCTCCTAAATAGACAAACCAAGTAGATAATCCCTTCTAATATAAATAGATATGCTATTAGCAATCAAAAAAAACACATGTTTTTAAAAAAAATTATTAGATCACGACAGCAAAGTGAGGCGGAATGAAATTGACGAAATGACTGTCGAAAAGCACTGTTGTCGAATCGACATTCTTCAATTGAATATACTTTTGTCGAAAAGCCGCATTTTTACCATTGCAGACGAATTTGAGTAAATGTCGAATTGCAAAAAGTGGAATCTGAAACGGCAGGTTTTTTGTCGAAAAGTACTGTATTGCATTGTCGAATCCAATTCGACAGGTTTTTTTTGTCGAAAATGCCCCGTTTTTCGACATTTGCGGCAATTCGACCGCAATTGCATAAACCCCATACTGACTAAACAGAACACGCTGTTAAATTAACATTTCCTATATATTTCTGAGACCATGCGTCGAAATTGCTAATGCGCCTCTGTGGGCCGCATGCGCTGTGACTTTTTAGTGACTTCGATGCATGCACAGTTGAAAATCATCGACAATCTGCGCGAATATCAGAGCTGCAACCGAATCAGGCCGTGCTATGGATAGGGTAGTTCAGGTAGCACTGGGGGAAATATGTATCTTACATTAGACATACTTAAATATAAAAATGTACTGTTACAAATTCATAATTTTATTTTATTTCTAATAGCGACTTAAGAGTGTTCTAAAATAATTTCCCTTACTAATGTTATAGATTTCCCACCTGTTGGCCAGTGGATCCAATCTTGTTCTCAAATGCTGACAGGTAGAAAATGTAACCTAGAACATTCGTACATAAAATTCTTTAGAACACTGTCACAGGAGCCTTGGAGAGAGATAAAGTGCCAGCCAATCAGCTCCTACCTGCCATGTTACAGGCTGTGTTTGAAAAAGGACAATTAGGAGCTGGTTGGCTGGTACTTTATCTCCAAGGCTTAATACATCTGGCCCCCAAACAACTGTAAATTATAAAAATTAAAAAAAATCTCTGCATTTAGAACATTTTAATTGATATATAGTTTAGTTTTACTTTGTTAAATATCCCTGTCAGGATACAATAGGGATCTCCCTAATTGCTGACGCCTCACTTTTTGCACATGTGCAGCTGCAGTAAAAGCTTCTAGGGCTGCACAGTCTGCAGCCCCCAGTGACACATTATGGCTAGCGAGTAACACAGGGCTTCCAGCTGGCCACTGATCTGAATGTACCTTGGATACTCTGCACTTGGTAGAGCAATCTAGCACGTACTTCTGTGACACCGTCCTCTGCTACTAGAAACCGCTCTCAGAGACATAAATACAATAATGACCCGGGCAGTGGGTGATGAGAAGTCTGTGATGCCTCAGGTCTGTTTTCCATATGCCTGGTTGTGTGACATGGGGACTCTGTGAGGAACTTCACCTACAACATGAACTGCAGAGACTGGCTATGGTTTGAAACAAATTTAAAGTTGCAATCAGTATGCAGTGCTACACTTGCAGCAAATGGAACTATACTTCTTTAATACACAGTGGAATTATTAAGCTTCTTTGTAAAAGAAAAAAAAAAAGTGCAATGTCAGTTATTTCACATGGGTTGGGGCTGTGTTACCGGTAGCCGGGATCCCGGCCGCAGAATGCTGGCGGGGGGAGCACAACGAAGCACCTTGCGGGCTCGCAGTTTTAGTCGGCATGCCGACTGTTGGGGTTTTCAGAGTTTGGAATGTAGGCAAAGGTATTGTGAATAGCGATCTCCTGATTGCCGGTCACATAACTACATCCCATTTTACATAACGAATCCTCATTTGTGTTAACATATTACAAAGGCACCGAGGTATTTGATCTATTTATGGAAATTAGCACTGGACTTTTACTGTATTTATATGTATACAGGGAGTTCAAAAAGTCCCTCTGCAGTGACTGTGAGCCAAGCACGTCACCCAGCAGAGAATGCGTCCTAAGTATAAGACATTATCATTGTATTTAAACACTTTGGGGTGGGGGAGGGGTTTCAAGGTTATGTTTAGGATGTGGGGGAGGGTTAGGCTGCAGGAATGGGGAGTTAGGTTAGGCTGCAGGAAGGGAGGGTTAGAAGGGCATCAGAGGAAGGTAAGTATACTTGCCTTTCTCCTGCCAGCAGCAGTTAAAGTGAGCCGGAACGGGGAGGAACTGCATTACGTCAGTTCCACTTGGAGACGGAACGCCTCACCTAACCAGATGTGTGCCCGGCGCCGCAGGGAGATGCCGGGCGCCCACTGAGACTGTTACCAGCGGGCGCCCGGCTCTCTCTCCACAGCGGAAGTCAGTGGCAGGAGCTCACTACTGAGCTCCGGCTCCGTCAGTGCGCGCAATGGGAGTGACGTAATGACGTCTCTCTCATAGTGCTGAGGAGCGGATGCCAGGAGGATCACAGCGGTAGGACGCAGGAGTGGGGCTTGGTAAGTATGGTTTGTTTTGTTGTTTTTTTAAACATATATGTGTGAGTGAGTGTATTAGTGGCGTGTCTACTGGGGGCAAGCTACAGGAGGCATCACTACTTGGTGGCTAAACTGCTAAACTATTGGGGCATTACCACGGAGAGGCTAAACTACTGGGGGCATTACTACAGGTGACATTACTACTGGGGGCAATACTACACAAGAGCATTACCATTAAGGGCATTACTAAGGGGGGCACTTCTGAAGGCATTGTGAAGAGGGCACTTCATAAGGGGCATCACTCCTGGGGACATAAGGGGCACCACTACTGTGGGCTCTATATAAGGGGCACTACCACTGTGGGCACTATCAGTACGGTGGACATTGCATAAGGAGCACTACTACTGTGGGCATTGTGTATTACGGGGTGCTACTACTGTTATGTGTATAAGGGGCGCTACTGCTGTGGGCATTATATGTATTTGGGGTGCTACTACTGTTATGTGTATAAGGGGTGCTACTACTGTGGGCATTATTACTATTGTGTGACCATGCCCCTTCCTTTTTGAGACCACGCCCCTTTTTTGGTGGCGCGCGCAATACCTTTATTGCATGGCCGCCAGGAGGAGGGGGGTGAGTTTCACCACCTCTCTAGGACCACTTTAAGCACTGCCTGCCAGTATTCTCACCATCGGGATGCCGCGGTCGGTATTCTGACAGTTGGCATCTCAAACCCAACCCGTTTCTACACCCAACATTCTATCATGAATTTAGTGCACTTTATTTAAAAAAAAATAAAAAAGAAAGAAGTGAAAAGGACCTAAACACACGCACACTCTCTGACGGGTGTTCACTTTGCAGCGCTGACTACAGCATACCTTCCAGCATTACGCCTGATTCCCAAGTTAGACGCAGCGCTTATATTCATGGAAATGGTTGATCATTTTCAAATACACGTGTCTTAGGGACCTATGTACTGTACTAAATATTGGAGAGAGATAAAATACCAACCAACCAGCTCCTAACTGTTATTTTTCTAACACAGCCTGTAACATGGAAGTTAGGAGCTCGTTGGCTGGTACTTTATCTCCGTCCACTTTATCTCTCTCTACAGCTTAGTACATACACCCCTAACTCTCTAAAAAGTCACACTGCGCACGTGTCCAGCGGTGTGTGCGCACAGAGGCGCAGCTGCAATTGAGACGCGCGGTAATAGAAATGTATTGGAAATATGCTGGGCATTACTGGGCGGTGATGGGCGTTATGGGTAAGTCGCAGGCGTGTCGCTGAACAGGTTGCAAACCTAGGTGCTTAATCTGCCACACTGGAGACCAAACTCAGATGGAAAATCTGCACCTATCATGGAGCTGCTGCAAGTTTCAGTGGTGTGACCGAAGGAGGTGTCTAAAGATCCTTTGCAGAACTGCAGTGAATGAGACAGACCTCCCAACTGCTGAGCAGATCAGGGCAGTCCCACTCATGACTGTAAGACAGGCCCCTGAATACAGGACTGCTCTGCTGAAACCAGAATGCTTGGGAGATACTGTATGCCTACAGCGTTCATAAGCATTAGCGCTCAGTACAACACAGAGTTCTATGGGAACGCCTATTCATGGGTCTATACTATTGATGCTCAGCTGTTCGGGTGAACTGGTCGGCTGCAGTAAGAAAAGTCTTTATGCAATGGCTTTAATGGTAGACGCAGTGGAGCTGGGAGCTGATACTTAGGCTTCTGGTTCTACTTGTCAAAAAAAAAAAAAAAATAAGACTTCAAAAACTATAATCAAAAAAATTACAACAAAAATTTACTAAAATCCCAAAACCTTTAATTAAATAATAGACAAAGTGGAGAGCCTCTAGCTGTAATTAATCTAGCATAATCTATGAAATTAAGTTGATTGGTTATTTTGGGCAACTTTCTCTCTCTCCAAATTTTGATGCCTCTGCCCTACATACAGTATGTAGTCATCCTTTGAATTCACCAGGAGCTTTCAATACTGATGGAGTATATCCTTGCCTCCTGGCGAATTAATAGACTTGGATTCCAAGGACTACTACTGTAGCAGTTTCTCACACTTTACTACTCTTCCGGATAATCCCAAATGCTGGGACCTCCTCCCAGACACCAAGGAGAATAGGTTACTCTCCTGCTTCCCACTCTCCTCTTGTACAGATGGCAGAGCGGGCTGTGAAGATTTCCTCCATAAGACTTTGCTTTTGGCTGCGTGAGGTTACAATATGCGTCGTTGCGCAGTGTTGCCCAGGGCCCGATGATGCAAATCATCCCCCTTCACCACTGCAGATTTTGGGCATCTTCTCAGAGTCCCCCCAGAGTTGATTGCCAGAAGTAGACCAGGATGCCGCTTCAGCTGTATGTAACTGGCACATATTACTATAAAATGACTTATACCCCTTTTCCACTACTAAGCACGGGTCGCAGCCGGGAGCCTGACACGGGTGCTACCCGGCTGTGGCCCATGCTCAGCCCCCTATCCCACTGCGCTCACCAACCCGGCATATTGCCCGGTTGGTGACGCTGCTAGTGACACGGCAGGGGCGGCGCTGGGAGATCACATGATCTCCCAGCACCGCCCTTCCATACATTGTATACAGGAGCCGTGTCGCATCGACACTGCTTCCGTTTACACTACAACCCTACCCGGATCATTCCCGTGTCCTACCCAGGTAGTTACCCGGGTAGGATTCACGGGTCACTTGATCCGGATTTTTGCGGGGGGACCCTTTTCCACTAGCAAAAAACACGGATAAATGCGCGCCCCAGTGCATTTACCAGTGTTTTTTGAGCTAGTGGAAAAGGGGTATTATTAAGCGCAGCATAGTCCATTGCTCTTGGCAATCGTGAACAAACAGTAATAAATCAAGATTGGGTAATAACAGACAGAGAGGTAGGAGGGCCCTGCTCGCAAGCTTACACTCTATAGGGAAATAGGCATGGGTACATATTGCATATTGGTCCAGCCAGATTGCAGGTGTTCTTGGTGGGCCGTATGATCCAGTCACACAGGAATGTTGACCCGGAGTCAGGAGGATGTAAAAGTGAAGAAAGAGAACAGAAGTTAGGTTATGTGGGTGGTTCTGGAATTTGACATGTTGGATCATGTCCTGCGTAATAACCTCCGCATAGCTATACAGATCAGAAAAAAAAAAAAAAACTGGGCGCAGGCAATAAGAAAAGAATTAATGAGGTAAGATGTGAGCTGGGTGCTACCTGCACAACAAGTCCGGATCAAGCCATGCTGCAATACTGAATCTTAAAACAATGGTGCGATAATGCGGAAGTATAGTATGTCAGACACGGCCGTGCTAGAGAACAGCTGCTTTTCTGAGAGCTGCCCTAAAAAATATATATTTGCTGCCTTCTGCTCTATTAAGAAAACCTTCTAATTTATTGGATACAGTTGCAAGTTAATACTCATATTATGCTAAAACAAAAAAAACTAATTAATGTGTAATTATTAAAGTAATCAAACAGCACCGAGTAGACCTGTGGAATTATTAAAGAACCCGTCAGATCTGTTGGTTTTGCGGTCAGGCCAAATAATTCAATCACTACACCCCCTCCTTTTGTCCCAAGTACTTTTCAGCCTGCTCAATTAAAATCAGATTATTTTAATTGGGCAGAGTGATCCTGGGCGAGGTCAGGACAAAAAATGTGGACACCGTACAGAACCACAGAGACACTTTTCCTTTATAAACCACGAAAAGGAAATCCCTAACCACATTGCTGGTGCTCAGATGGAACTATAGGAAATATTATAGGGAATATTCTGTAGGAAAAATTGGTTACGTTTCGGTTTATTTCAGCTTTTATTAATTTCCTTTCGCCGTACCCCCTAAGGGTCAGATTACTGGTTCTTGGATGGTGGCTTAGTAAAAAAGTAGTAATTAAGTGATTAAAGGGTCACCTACATACAGCGATGATTTCGCGGGATGAACGCAGTCAGGAAAACGCAGCATATCACTTCACCAGAAACTTATAATTATGTGTGAACGTCTCACGACTATTAGTGAGGCACTAGTGCCCTCAGCAAGGCACTTAGTAAATTGATAGATTGCATGCTGGTGCAACCCAGACTAAGCTGCAAACATGGAGTTCATATGACACAAGTGGATGAAGAGGATTTTTGCTGTAAAAACTTTTAATATAAAATTAAGAGTACTGATTTCATATCCAAAGGTTCTAAATAGAAGGTCACTCGCTCTAGAAACGAGAGCATATACAGTACATATAGATAGACAGACACAGACAAGAGACCGGAACATTTTTGGTCACAACTGTTGATGCGACTCGGTACAACGTGGAAGGCGCTGCCAAGGTTTGATTCAAAACCAGCCCAACACAAAAACAAACAAAAATGATCCGGCCAAATCTTACAGGAAGCCGTCAGTACATTGACCAATGCAGTCACTAAACCGAAGCATGTGACAACCAGGGACCACACGCATGTAACATGTAGATTGATATAGGCTGCAGATCATATTGAGCATATATTCATGCATAGTTTAAACTTGTTACAAACCGCATCATATCGAGTGATTTTATGTACTGTAATCAATAGCCGTTAATTCAGATATACTACAAAAAGTCATCCAAAGGATTCCAAATTTATAGATACTGATATTTCCCTGACCGGAACTGAAACGAATGGTTTCATTATCCAGCATAAGAGCGTGTAATCACATGCACCATGTCACGTTAAAGCAGGTCATCTTCATCTGCTTTGGAGGGCTCCATAGCTAAAAAGCGAGCTCACTGGAGGCAGCCATATTATGGGTGGAACCGTACAAGGGCAAGTCCATTTATTTAGCCCACAAGCACCCTGTGCAAGTATTTTTGGCGCATCCCCCAAATCCAATTATATGTCCCTTCTCATACTCCTTTTAGACAGATTACCCAGGAATTCCCCTGCTCAGACCCGGGATTTTCTCTTCAGCAAAAACCCGATTTTTGTTTGAGACCCCCTTTCACACTACTCCACAGACTCGGGAAATTCCAGGGTTGGCCCCTTTCAGGCATACAGTAAGCTGGTTGTTCCACCAGTTTTGAAGGCAGGGTCATCATTTTAATGGGATGGTTTGCAGGCACACAATAATGAGGTCATGGAAAGGTGGGGAGAGGGGAGGAAGGGGGGGGGGGGGGACAGCGAGACATAATAAACAGAATGGAGTCTCTTCACTGGCACCCTCTGGCACTGGCACACTTCTCGGCACAGCTCTATGTTCTTCTCACGTGTGGCGTCTGTACCACTCTGGCTGCTGCTGATGACATCATCTGCAGGCATCAGGCGGCCCTTCCTGGCCAATTAAAACAGTTTACATGTGGCTAGAGAGCAAATTCCCAGGTCGCATCATTCAGACTTAACCCGGGAAACCAACCCTTGAAGAAAAACCCGGTAAACACCCACATTCTCAGGTTAGTGCCATTCAGACATACCAAAATCCCGGGTTGATACACGTTCATGTGTAAAATCCCAGGATTTTGGTCTTCACAGGAGAAAAAAAACACAAAAAAACATTGTCCCTTATTGTAATACACCACCCCCCCCTCACTTTAAAACATTCCACCTCACCCCTTCATGTAATACAGGCTGAGTATCCCATACCCAAATATTCCGAAATACGGAATATTCCAAAATACGTATTTTTTTCAGTGAGAGTGAGATAGTGAAACCTTTGTTTTCAGATGGCTCAATGTACAAAAACTTTGTTTAATATACACAGTTATTAAAAATATTGTATTGAATGACCTCCAGGCTGTGTATCAGGTGTACATGAAACATAAATGAATTGTGTTAACGTACACACACTTTGTCTAATGCACAAAGTCATTAAAAATATTGTAATAAATGACCTTCAGGCTGTGTGTATAAGGTGTATATGAAACATAAATGCATTCTGTGCTTAGACTTGGGTCCCATCATCATGATATCTCACTATGGTATGAAATTATTCCAAACTACGGAAAAATCCGATATCCAAAATACTTCTGGTCCCAAGCATTTTGGATAAGGGATACTCAACCCGTACTTTCCTTCCCCACTGTAACCCATTCCCACTGTCCTCACAGTATTCCCCTCCTCACCCTCCCTTATTGTTGCACATTCCCTTTCACCCAACTTTAGTGGCAGATCAGGGGGAGGTTGATCAAGGCGACTGCCCCCCCCCCCCCCCCCCCCCCCACACACACACACACACACACACACACACGACACTTCGGATGGCCACTCAGTGGGGAGGTGGGACCAGCTAGGAGCTCGACCCTGGGGAGGTGTGCGATGCTGTGGTCATCTCAAGTGGCCATGGAGAAGGTGTGTGTTTTACAGGGGGGGATATCACCCCCTCTGGCTCTGCCACCGGGCAGCTGAACTGTATCTCCTTTGGCCCTCAACCGGGCCCTGAGAGGAGGTAATGCATTAAAGGGTAAATGGAAGAAGGGAGTTGGGTTAGGGTTGTTGATCATTAGTAGGAAGAGAATTCCAAAAAATTCCAAGAAAGGACAATAACTGGATGGTCCACAGTTAAAAAGACCAAGAAAGTGATTGGTGGAAAGGCAGAGGAACATAAATCCCTAAAAACAACAACAACAGTTATTTAACATCTCTTATGCAACTTTTAAAATCAACACAGCAAATTCAGAAGGATTATTACATTTTAGTACAGTGAGATTAGGGGGCCTATTTATTAAAGCCTTTTTGGAAACAAACCCCCGAAAATGGCAATATTAATGCATGGGCAGTACGGATGGTGTAATGGTTAGCCTCACAGCACTGAGGTCATGGGTTCGATTCCCACCATGGCCCTAACTGTGTGGAGTTTGTATATTCTCCCCGTACTTGCGTGGGTTTCCTCCAGGTACTCAGGTTTCCTCCCACAATCCAAAAATATACTGGTAGGTTAATTGGCTCCCAACAAAATTAACCCTAGTGTGAATGCGTCTGTGTGTACATGTGGTAGGGAATATAGATTGTAAGCTCCACTGGGGCAGGGACTGATGTGAATGGGCAAATATTCTCTGTACAGCGCTGCGGAATAGGTGTGCGCTATATAAATAACTGGTAATAAATAAATAAATAAATAAATAAATAATGTAGACGAATTCTGCTGGGGTCCCCACGTTTCCAATCGCAACAGCAGTCCCATAGCTTTCTATGAGGACTGTGAAAACGGAATCCGGATGATAGATCTTCTATATTGCCCACTTAAACAGTCATTAGGTCGATCTTTTATACTACACCCTGTGAAAACAACCAATTTACCAAGCTCGGCTGCTGTGACACACGGTGTGCATTTAGTGCAAAAATAGCGCCTCATTTATCATCGAGTGATAAGTCATTGTGCATGATAAAACTTGCTGCATATGATAAATGGTGCTTCAGCCAATCAGCTCCTGTCATGTGTTCAGCTCCCAACTGCCATGTGTTTGAAAAATGACAGTTGGGAGCTGATTGGCTGAGGCACCACTTATCAAACGCAACAAGTTTTATCATTCACAACAAGTTTTATCACTCAGTGATAAATGGAGCCCCATGGTCCGTACAGTTATGGTCTAGCAGTGTATGAACACATGCACAAGTGCCAATGGGGAACCCTGGAAACTGATTCACTATTCCAGACTTCCGCCAAACTACGGTACTGTTCCATTCACCAGTGCTATATACATTAATCATATACATTAAACACGTTCCAGGGACACATCTACGCTCACCTTGCAACATACAGCCTCCCTGAGAACTAGCAACAGTTGCAACCACCATTAAATAGTGTCACAACCCGTAAACATTTATTACAACAGATACTTTAGGGTGAGGTCAGCACGCGTAACATTATAGTCATGAGTCAGATCATAATATCGGAAATCCTAAGAACATCTGCATCATGTTGTTTCCATTACATATCTCCGGAATTTCCAATTTGCAGACCCCGATACAAGGGAGAAGCTCACAGACGTTGGTGGAGCATCACCGAAAGTGAACATTTTGGGGGCGGTCCAGGGACAGCGCTTATTTTGTAAGTATAAATATTGGGTAGTGTGCCACACATAGGGGAAGATGTATCAAAACTTGGAGAGGGGAGAGAGAGAGAAGGAGAGATTGTAAAGAGATAAAGGGGGACATTTACTTAGCAGTGATAAGAGCGGAGAAGTGAGCAAGTGGAGAAGTGCCCATGGCAACCAATCAGCACTGAAGAAACATCTATAATTTGCATACTATAAAATTCTAGTTGATGGGGCAACTTCTCCACTGGCTCACTTCTCCACTCTTATCAGTGCTTAGTAAATGTCCCCCAAAGTTCTAACCAATATGCTCCAAACTCATTTTACAGGCTGTGTTTGAAATATGACTGGAGCTGATTGGTCGGTACTTTATCTCTCTCCAAAGTTTGATAAATCTCCCCCTCATAGAGGAAACATACAGACAGTCTCTCTGCTTAATGGCTATTGACCACATTCACAAGAACACAGACGTCCTTAAACTCCTGCGCATTAGAACACAGGATAAGCTAATTCCCACATATAGGGGCATATATCGGGTCTTACACCAGATAATTACAACTTCTTATTGCTGCTATAGACACAATTTGACTTATTTGTGGGTACCCCCTTCCCCCAACCACCACCACCGAAAATGGGTGTTTTCAGGGGATATTCTGCAAATAATAACAACAGGCACTATAGCCATCTGGCTGCATTCTCATTCTGCATAGAGATGTTTAGTATCAATTAACTTAAATATCCAGTTTTATAAAATGAACAACTAAGTGATAGAAAGGGACATCCAGGTAATGGAAAGCGCTCCTGCTTTTAGGGGAGACATAATACCTACAGGAGCAATTTGTCGCATCTCAGAAAGATCATTCCAGCAAGGCTTCATTTGACTACGGAAAGTATATTGCTCAGGGGTTGTTTGATCAGAGTGTGTGTGTGGCATTTAAGCAGTGCGGGTGTGTGGGGTGCATGCCTGCAACTCTGGGAGCGCATGGAACACGCCCAGAGACCACACTCCATTACGGGTGCATGGAAGGTGGTGCCTCCCAGATATTGAGAGGTACGCAAACACAGCTGTAGGGAGTGCTGTTGGCTAGGGTTCAGGGCCCTGGTGGTGGCACCACTGGTGCCCCTCAGCATCTGCCTCTAGCTAGAGCATGTCTGGAACAGCACCCTGCGGCCAGTAGTGCTACTTCAGTGCTAGCCGGAGCGTCCAAAGGGCAGCTCTCCACTTTCTTCTGCGGTGAGCCCTGTTCTGCCACTGTATGCAAATGTTTTGGCATGCAAGTTAAATATAGGCCACAGTTTGCTTTTGCGTGTAGCCCACAAATCATAATTGCCTACTGGCCCGGAAGTTGCGCGAGACATGATTTATCAGGTAGTCCCCTGCACTCCCAGGTGAGTAGGCAAATCTCCCCCATCCTGCCCTCTTCCTAGTGAAGTGGGCAGGGTGGGGAGATTATCAAGGAAAACGCGGTGAGGGAAAGAGGGGGTGGGGCTAAATGGCGTGAACCCCATCATTCTGTGCTATGCCACGATTCACAAAGTTACCGAGCCTCAGCACCACCAATTTCAGGTATGTTGGTCTAATCTCTCGTGGGAGTACGGGAAAAGTTCAACAAAACTCTAATCTCCCAGAACTAGACAAGTATGTACTAATACTACCGGCACATTGGGGGAGATTTACCGAAAACTTCTAAAGAGAGGAGACGTGGATAGGTAGAGAAGTTGCCCATAGCAACCGGTCAGATTCCAGCTATTGTTTTATAGAATGTACGTGATAAATGCCAGCTAGAAGTTCATTGGTTGTTATGGGCAATTGTTTCAAAAGTTGAAAACCATTCCCCCATGGCGAGATGTTAAACGGTCAAGGTTTATGACACTTATTACGCATGCTCTATCCATGGGAAGACAGAGAGGGATCAGGGGGAATTCTGTGGAAAGAAGCCCACAGGCTTCTTTAGGCAACGCCGCAGCTTGGAAGTTCTTTTTTCCGGAACTTGATGCATACCGACACATCTCAGCCCCTTTGAAAATGGCAGTTCTTAGAGGTATGAATGCATTTTTGAGTTTAGTACATCCCGCCCGGGGATATATGTGGGTCTGACCAATCAGTAACTCATCAGTTTTTGTGGCACAATATCAAATTAACAATGGACGCAACAATGCTGAGAAATGCACTACAGAAAAACAACATCCGCAAAGTGGTCCCCTCAATCTGCTGTGAAGCGTCGCCTATTTCACTAGCATAATTTGGCCTTAAGTGACCTCAGTCCAATCCCGCACAGTAGAACATACTGAGCGTTGTTGTCCAGGCTCTATCCAAAGCACACAATTGCCGCAAAAAGAGACAAATTTCCATGGTGATGAGCAAAGTAAGATGCAAAGACTATCACTGAGTCACACTCAGCGTTACAGAGCCTAATACCTGCTACGTTACAGGGGACAAGGGGTCTCCATTCATGGAATAGGAATAGCACTCCAGTACTTCAAATTGCCTTTGGCTGGTCCTGGTGGCGTTCTCACTGATTGTCTTATGTAAACATTGCTATTATTGTGTTAACAATATTTGTACAATACAAACATCTACAGAAGAAAGCACACACACTCACATTTACCCAAAGGACCTCACCAATACCGGACCACTAGCCGTGTGTCTCGTATTCATGAGATATGAAGCCTGAGGACAGTTAGTGCTACTTATATACGTCGCGTGAATATGACGCCAAACACCCACAAATAACCATTCCACATTATAAAAATAAAAAAAAACGTACATCTATTGGCTGCCAGTTTATTTCCAATGGCAAAGCAGCAGATTTCAAGAGTTAAATGGTTTTAAAATATTTTCTTAAGAAGAATCCACTTAATGTATCTGTGTATTTATCTAAAAGAGACGGGTCATGGCACAATAAGAAAAGCATTATTTTCCCAATCACAAGACACATTCTTGTGCTTGATTTCAGCCTGAGGTACACGTGGGCATACAGCGAACCTATACAATGTATGCAGCTTATAGTATGACGCTGTATATTCACATTTACAATTCATGTTCTATAATGTTATATTACTATAGATTACTAAATGGCAACAACCAATGTATACAGTGCACTGTACATGAGGAGACGCCCCGAGCTATACAATGGGGGTTATTCAAACTCGGTAGCAGTTTTGCTGAAAACGCTTTACTGCTACTGGTTGAAACCATATGCTGGGGGACGCCCTGTGATGCAATTACAATTCAATTGTGATCACATTGCAGAAATCATGAAATAGAGGTAGACCCCCTGTATACGCAGCCAGGCTGCATGCGCAGGCAGTCCGGCGCCATGTTTTCCGTCACAGGAAACGCAGGCGACGCCATCCGGCCGCCCCAAAACGCCCCCGTGTTTCCTACACCACTCCCCACCAATGCCACGTCACCACCCCGCCTGTCAACCACTATGCAGCTGCATCTCCTAGTGAAAGCCTCTACATGCTGTGCATGTGCAGATGGCTGAAAATCGTCTGTTTGCGATATCTCAAAATAGCGATCAACTCTGAATAACCCCCAATGTACCCACGTTACACGGGAAGCCCTGACCTGTACAGTGCACCCACGTTACATGGGAAGCCCTGACCCGTGTAGTGCATCCAGGTTACACGGAAGACCATATTATACGCTCACATCACACGGGAAGCCGTGACCTGTACAATGTGCCCATGTTACACGGGAAGCCTTGACCCGTACAGTGTGCCCACGTTAAACGGGAAGCCCACCGTACGCCCACGTTACATGGGAAGCCCACACCCGTACAGTGCGACCACGTTACACGGGAAGCCCTGACCCGGACAGTGTGCCCACGTTACACGAGAAGACCGTATTATGCGCCCACGTTACATGGAAAGCCCTGACCAGGACAGTGCGACCACGTTACACGGGAAGCCCTGACCCGGACAGTACGCCCACGTTACACGGGAAGCCCTGACCCAGACAGTACGCCCACGTTACACGGGAAGCCCTGACCCGTACTATGGGGCCACGTTACACAGGAAGACCGTAATATGCGCCCACGTTACATGGGAAACCCCGACCCGTACAGTGTGCCCACGTTACTCTGGAAGCCCTGACCCGGACAGTACGCCCACGTTACACGAGAAGCCCTGACCCGTACAGTGCGACCACGTTACACGGCAAGCCCTGACCCGTACAATGGGGCCACGTTACACAGGAAGACCGTATTATGCGCCCACATTACATAGGAAGCCCTGACCCGGACAGTGTGCCCACATTACTCGGGAAGCCCTGACCCGTACAGTGTGCCCACGTTACACGGGAAGCCCTGACCCGTACAATGGGGCCACGTTACACAGGAAGACCGTATTATGCGCCCACGTTACATGGGAAGCCCTGACCCGGACAGTGTGCCCACGTTACTCGAGATGCCCTGACCCGTACAGTGTGCCCACGTTACACGGGAAGCCCTGACCCGTACAGTGCGCCCACGTTACACGGGAAGCCCTGACCCGTACTATGGGGCCACGTTACACAGGAAGCCCTGACCCGGACAGTGTGTCCATGTTATACGGGAAGCCCTGACCCGGACAGTGTGTCCATGTTATACGGGAAGCCCTGACCCGGACAGTGTGTCCATGTTATACGGGAAGCCCTGACCCGGACAGTGTGTCCATGTTATACGGGAAGCCCTGACCCGGACAGTGTGTCCATGTTATACGGGAAGCCCTGTATCCACCTTGGTGTAGGCATTTGTAGTTCTCCCCCCCCCCCCCCCCCAACTGATAACAAAGAGCTATATACACAGAGGCAACAACCTCAGCCCCCAATAACCACCTCCACCTGGGGAACTCACCTGGGGGTCGCTGCGGGGTCCGAGTGCCCCCCTTCTCTATCCTGGAGATGCCTCTTTCCCCTGGCTGCAGTTTTGGGAGCGCCTGTTGCTCCAGTCCTAAATCCCAGAGCGGCTGTGTGCACCCGGGGAGCTCAGTCCATCCCGGGGAATGGCTTCCTGCTCGTCGGCTCGCACTCCTGACAAACTAGTTTGTCAACTTTTAGCAGCAGCTGCTGCTGCTGCTGCTGCTGCTGCTCACCCCTCAGAGCGGGACAGAGGGTCAGCCCGGGACTGCGGCGGCTCACCTGTGCGGGAGGGGGGCCTGGGGGTCTCTGGGAGGGCCGCGCCCGGGGTCAGGTGACTACAGGTAAATGGAAGGGCCTGGGGGGTCCTTGCCGGGCGATTATTATCCCTCCTCCTCCATCAGTGACCGCAGTCCTCCCTCCTTCCCCCTCCTCCTCCTGGCTGCTATTTAAATGTCATCAGGTTACAAAATTACTCAGTCAAATAAAATAAAGACAAATAAGGACTGTAAGCAAATCCTCCCTCCAGTGTATGTGGTGCACTTAGCACCTCCAGCCCAGGTATCACCTGCACAGGAGCATCTCAGGCGGGTGTCCAAAGGGGCCACGCCTAATCCTTACCTGCTGCAGTAGTGACACCTTGCTGGGCTGCTCCTCAGGAGTCACCTGCAGCATCCCAAAAATAAGATATACAGGTTGTCTTACTGGAGACAGGTACACAGATGCACCTGCCTGCGCGTGTACTGCTGTCACACTTTCATAGGGCTTGGGACATTTTGGGCCTGGCTGGTTCTGAGTCGTACACAACCAAATGCAGTGGATTATTGGTAAACTGGAGCCTGGGCCGCAGCTTGGTGGAGTCTTCTGCCAGGACTCTGAGTTGGTGAACTGGGTAGGGGTGGTCAACTGAGGGGCTACCTTGTGGATGCACGCAAGAGAACCGTTTCGTGGCGGTGTTGCGGCCCTTTAGCCAGAGTTCCGAGCTGTTATGACGTGTGCATATGTGGTGTGAAAGGTGTTTCGGGCAGATGTTTTGCACCCAGCATGGGGTAGAGATGTAAAGTCCAATACTGATCATTCGGTTACAGCGGCTGAAAGAAAAACAGTATCGGTGCAGCGATCAGTGGCAAATCTCCCACTAGGCACATGAGGCAGGTGCCTAGGGGCAGAACTTGTTTGGGGGCAGTATTTGGATGCTTGTATTGGTACTGTCAGCCCCGAAATGTACCAGCAACCGCTAAATATTTCCACTGTACTGTACCATATGCCATCTTGAATGGTGTGTAAATGGGTAGGACATGCACATACGTTAAATATAAAAATAAAATGTCATAGTGGCTTTTTTATTACTCTATTAAGTTGGCTATCGTCGAACGAGAGCTTATAATCAGTAAATGAAAATAATGAAATAAGGCGGGGTGGATGGGCGGGCCAGTGGCGTAACTGTTGTGCCTAGGCGCGCCATTACCCCTAAATCCGCCCCTGGCCGCTATACGCATAAAACTGTGGATAGCTGCATTAGCATGGGGTACTAAATTGGCTTTTGTCGATGCCCCAAACGGTTCCGGTATGAAAGATAGATAGTGTCTAGTTAGACAGTCAATAGATGGACACCATATGTTAGACAGACATTAGGTCGACAGGGTCAAAAGGTCGACAGGGTCAAAAGGTCAACACGGAAAAGGTCGACAGGTCAAAAGGTCGACATGAAAAAAGGTAGACACCATGTTTTTTGCATTTTTGTGGTTTGTGTGGATAGTTTTGTCATCTGGGACCCCCAATTGTAGAAAGGCATACCCTCGCGGGGCTCGCTGCGTTTGCCACACTTCGGGCACGGTGGCTCGCTGCGCTTGCCACAAGGTTTATGACCAGCTCTATGCCGACATGGATAGAGAAGGTATGAAATAGTCCAAAAACATGTTACATAAAAAAAAACATTTGTCTATCTTTTTTATGTCAACCATTTTCATGTCGACCTTTTGACCATGTCGACCTTTTGACCTGTCAACCTTTTGTACTGTCTACCTTTTTCATGTCGACCTTTTGACCCTGTCGACCTTTTGACCCTGTCGACCTAATGTCTGTCTAACATAGGGTGTCTATCTATTGACTGTCTAACTAGACACTGTCTATCAAACGGATACTGCCCCAAACATGTGGACATTTTGTATGTGACTCGGAATCAGGCCTTACGTATGCATATAAGTAAAAGCTATTTCTCTCTAGTATCAGGCAATTCTGCCAAGTAGAGACAGCAGAGTAGATTTTGTGACAGATAGGGATTTTTATTCAACAGTGTTATTTTAAAAATACACTTAATAATTTTGCTCATGAACATACTGCACCCCTAGAAAGATGTCTCTTCAATGTATAATTCCTTTCTTTCATTGGGGGTCATACCGAGTTGATCGCTCGCTAGCAGTTTTTAGCAGCCGGGCAAACGCATTGTCGCCGCCCACCGGGGAGTGTATTTTCGCTTTGCAGGAGTGCGGACGCCTGTGCAGCAGAGCGCCTGCAAAATCGTTTTGTGCAAAACAAGACCAGCCCTGTAGTTACTCTTCGTGTGCGTTGATTCTAACGACGGAGGGACGTCTTTTGATGTCACACACCCGCCCAGCGAACGCCCAGCCACGCCTGCATTTTTCTGCCACCTTGCGTTTTTCTAAGCACTCCCTGAAAACGGTCAGTTGACACCTAGAAACGCCCTCTTTCTGTCAATCTCCTTGCAGCCGGCTGTGCTATTGGAATCGTCGCTAGAACCACTGCAACACCACAATGGACTTTGTACCCATATGACGCGCGTGCGCATTACGGAGCATATGCATGCGCAGATTAGCCATTTTTTCCACTGAACGCTACGCAGCGAACAACGGCAGCTAGCGATCAACTCAGAATGACCCCCATTACCCATACTGTATGTGTCATATTCTGTACTTCACGGAAACTTATAGGAGCTAGAAAGTGTTCTTTTCCCCAAACCTATTTCTTTTCATGTATTTAGTTATTTTTCTTTCCTTAAATGTATTTTTACTAACTTGTTCCCAGAGGATAAGAATAGAGCTTCGGGGACACTACACATATATGAGGTTTATTTTCACAGCAACTGTTTGTTTGCATTGTAGCTGATACGCCAGCTCCCGTTAGGATTTAAACACACAGATAACATTCATATTTATTTACTCTAATCTGGATTTTCTTATATCCAGCAGCTGTCTCTCCTGTAGGGGGCACCGCGAGATTGTGACCGGCAAAAACAGGAGCAACTCTAATTATACTAAGTTAGGTATGATTTCATATGTGTAAATGAATGGGTCTGGGACTCAAGGTCGACACCAATTAGGTCGACACCCATTGGTCGACAGTGGGTAGGACGACACTACAAATAGGGCGACATCAACATAGTCAACATGAAAAAAAGGTCGACATGAGTTTTTGATGGGGGGTTTTGTGTCGTTTTCTCCGTCAAGTAACCGGGAACCCCAATAAGTGCACCGCGTCCCCTTGCTCCGCTACCGCTTCGCTCGGCACAGGTTACCATGCCCAGTCGTGGTCCACGTGGATCATAAAGTATGAAAAAAGTAAAAAAAAAAAATGTAAAAAGCTCATGTCGACCATTTTTTTCCACGTCGACCTTGTTGATGTCGACCTAATGGCTGCATCGACCTATTTGTAGTGTCGACCTATTCACTGTCGACCAGTGGGTGTCGACTTAATGGGTGTCGACCTAGAGTCCGGATACCAAATGAATTGTCATCATTATATTTATATATTTTTTAAAAATTGAAATAATTTTTTTATTTATTTAAATATTTCAGTAAAATGTTTCATGCAAATAATATAGAAGTATTACCACATTTGTCTACTATTGAAGAAAACGTGTCAGGGAGATAGTGAAAGTAGCACCTATAAGCGCGGACATGTACTGCTACATCTGAGAGGCGCGTTATATAAATTGAATCAATTACATCCAAACGTAAATGAGCCCCAAAGCAGTTAGTAAGATCTATTTGTTAATGATAACACACTGATACATTTCAGGGCTTGCTTGTGTATTGTGTTTTACAATTGATTCCATATAAGTGGCTACAGGGGGATGCTGTTGTGATCCCGGTGTTCAGGATGCCGATGCCGGAAACCCAACAGCTGGTGAAATGTCGGCAATTGCAATCCCGACCGCAGCCCCGTATACCCACTCGGGTGGTGGGTGCTATTAGGTAGATTACTCGGCTCTTCAGGGAGTCAGGGAGATTGCTACTACTTCAGGGAGTCTCCCCAAGAACCAGGGAAAGTTGACAAATATGAGTATTATTTTATTATTAACAGTTTCTTATACAGCGCAGCAAATTACGTTGCGCTTTACATGCATAAGGAGTGATTTAGAGTTGCATGTAGGTTTGCAACTGTATTCCCAGGCAATTTGCAAACAAGTTACTGTATCCACTTTCATTTAAAATTGCATTATGCTTAGGTGCATCTCAACTCTAAATACTGACAAAACAATGTGCAAGTATGTTCCTGTGTGCTAAGCAAAAATGTACACTGCGGCCCACCGGGTGGGGGGCACTCTGTATGTAAAGGAGACATCTATTACAAGCAGACGGTTCCTGCTGCAGTAATGATCTATATGCTTCATAGGATACAGCATTGGGTCAATGCGATACCATCAGGCGGCATCTAAAAGGGGTCACGCAAGGCGCCCATCGCAGTACCTTGTAAGAAGCCAGGAAAGCTCTGCTCAGTGACGCAGATCCTTACCTCTTCTCTCTCCCTAAACAGCGGCGGCACGCCTACGACAAATGGAGGCCGCCCCCAAATAGCATCAGACTGTCAATAACCGACGGTGTGATGCCGGATTGCTTCCGCCGTCGCAGGATTAATTTGTGCATGCACAGAATGGGTCCTGCACATGCTCAAAGAACCGATAATTTGCGGCATGCGAAGCAATTACAACCGGACCTAGATGAGGTCCCTATTCACTTGCTGCTCTGCTATGCAGAGAGACAGCGACAGTGCTCACCCTACGTAATTGCTAACAGATGGAGACCCCTTAAAGGTGCATATACTCCTGCACAAGCCGTATTAATTGTGGTGCGGGATCAGTACGAAATCCCGCCGGACGGGATCCCGGCGGTCGGAATCCCGACACCGGAATCCCGACAGCGGGGCAAGCGCAACGCAGCCCCCTACAGGCACGGTGCCTCGCTACGCTCGGCACACTAATTTCTTCTCCCTCTATGGGTGTCGTGGACTCCCACAGAGGGAGAATATGTTGGGATTGTGCCTGTCGGGATTCCGGTGTCGGAATATGTCGGGATTGTGCCGGCAGGATCTTGACCGCATCCCTGTGGTGCACATAGACGTTGATAATAAGGTTAAAGTCATTTTATTGGGTGCAGTATGTGTTGCCGGCGGTCGGGCTCCTGGCGACCAGCATACCGGCGCTGGAATCCCGACCGCCGGCATACCGACAGCTGGGGGAGTGCAAATGAGCCCCTTGCGGGCTCAATGCACTCGCCACGCTGCAGGCAATGTGGCACTCTACGTGCGCTACGCCATCTATTCTGCCTTCAGGGGGGTCGTGGACCCCCAAGAGGGAGAAAAGTTGTCGGTATGCCGGCGGTCGGGATTCCGGCACCGGTATGGTGGTCATCGGGAGCCCGGCCGCCGGCAACCTGAAGACCACCCATTTTATTGGTTAGCATAAGTTAACACAATTGATTTCCATTTCAAGACAATGTTTATGCTTTACCCTGGAGGGGCGGAAGTCAAACCGGAGGAGGATAATAAAGTAGTGATCTTTAAGAAGCGCTGCTCAAATATAAAATTACAGCAATTTTATTAACCAGTTTCAATTTTGACACATATCTATACTGTAAAAAAACACATCTAAAAATTATAGACTAAAACATGCTAATAATTAATATCTTGGTTTGATGTATCGAATTTACAACTCGTGCACATGTTAAGCCTCTGATTATTCAGGAGACAAAATTATTAATATCACATTTCTACGGAAGGACGCTGCAGACACGATATCATGTCCTTCAATCCAGCAGTTATTGATTGGTTAGTAACATTACGTTACAACTGAAGCAGGTTAGTGGTATAAAGCCACATCCGTTTAAAGGTGATATAATATCCGTCAATCAAGCAGTTATTGATTCGTTAGTAACAGTAACTTACATCTGAAGCGGATTAGTGGTATAAGGGCCTAATTCAGATCTGATCGCAGCAGCAAATTTGTTCTCTAATGGGCAAATCCATGTGCACTGCAGGTGGGGCAGATGTAACATGTGCAGAGAGAGTTAGATTTGGGTGGGTTATTTTTTTGTTTCTGTGCAGGGTAAATACTGGCTGCTTTGTTTTTACACTGCAATTTTGATTTCAGTTTGAAAACACCCCACCCAAATCTAAAGGGGGGTACACATGGGGCGATGTTCACTTAATTTCTAAGCAATCTGACTAGATTGCTTAGAAATTAAGAACACATCGTTCCGTGCGCAGGGGTGCCGACGACAGCTATGCGCAGCCCCGCGTGTCACTATTGCCAGCTCATGCTAAATCTAGTGAGATCGCTCATTGCACTGCTGGGTGAAATTAGCACCCCCCTCGCTCAGCACACATCACGATGTGTGCTGAGTGGGGGGAGAGATGTGTGCTGAGCGGTCTGTGGGAGTCATTCCGGCCCGATCGCACGTTTTTTGCAGCGGTGCGATCGGGTCTGAACTGCGCATGCGCCGCGACCGCAATGCGCAGGCGCGTCGCTCCCTGGTGATGGCCTGGAGTGACAGAACTAACGAAGAAAGCGATCGCCAGGGAGTGACAGAACTAACGAAGAAAGCGATCGCGACCGCAAGAAGATTGACAGGAAGGACCATTTTCAGGGAGCGTCCGTCCGAACGCAGGCGTGCCCGGCCGTTTCGATGGAGGCATCCTGAAGTCAGCTCCATCCTGTATGATCGCAGCGGGTGAGTAAATCCTGAGCTGTGCAGAAACTGCACAAACTTTTGTGTGTGCAGCTCTCTGCACAAGCGAGTGCAGTCCTGCAAAGCTATTACCCTCTCACCCTGTAGGCGGCGATCAGGTCGGAATGAGGGCCTATGATAGATCGATCAGCACACATCTCCGGGAGAAATCTCCCGTGTGTACCCCCCTTAACTTTCTCTGCACATGTTACATCTGCCCCACCTGCAGTGCACATGGGGCCTAATTCAGATCTGTTCGCTCGCTAGCTATTGTTTTGCAGTGCTGCAAACAGATAGACGCCGCCTATAGGGGAGTGTATTTTAGCTTTGCAAGTGTGCAATCACATGTGCAGCCGAGCGGTATAAAAACAGTTTGTGCAGTTTCTGAGTAACTCTGACCTTACTCATCCGCTGCAATCACTTCAGCCTATTGGAGCCCGGAATTGACGTCAGACACCCGCCCTGTAAACGCCTCGACATGCCTGCATTTTCCCAAACACTTCCAGAAAACGGTCAGTTGACACCCACAAACGCCCTCTTCCTGTCAATCTCCTTGCGATCGGCTGTGCGAACAGATTCTTCGCTAGAACCAGTGCACAGCAACGATCCACTTTGTGCCCGTGCGACGCGCCTGCGCATTGCGGTGCATACGCATGCGCAGTAGTTATCTGATCGCTGTGCAGCAAAAAACGCTAGCGAGTGAACAGATCTTAATTAGGCACATGGTTTTGCCCATTAGAGAACAAATTTGCTGCTGCGATCAGATCTGAATTAGGCCCTAAATCCGCAAACATTAAACGTCATAAGTTTACTCCTCGGTAAATACCTTATTAGGTCAGCCCAGTCGTAGTGCTTGAGGTGGATCCTTTCTACTATGGAGATGGCACTCCCACCTTTCTGCTGTCAGGGATTCCTCCTGCACTTCAGAATTGGGTGCCCCGTGTCCTCACAGGGAAGTAAAGATTCACACTCTCCGGCTGTTATGGCTGTTTTCTAATAAAAGCAGCAATTTAGGTCACCCAGGACCTCAGGTCAGAACAGTCCAAATTAGTGCAGCTGTCCAGGGGCAGTTAGTAATGCGCTTCCCCGCCTAAACACGAACGGCGGCTTCCTCAGATAAGGTATTGCTATTTCATTATGCGTGTGTTTATAGTGGGAAGGTTATTGAGTTGGGTATGGGTGACCGGTGTTTGGGATCCCGCCATTCACCATACCGACGCCAGGCTTTAGATTGCCGGCAACGGAGGGGGGGAGCGCAATGAAGCCCCTTGCGTGCTCACTGCGTTCATCACACAGCGGGCTCGTTGGCTCACTGCGCTCGCCACAGGTTTTATTTCCACTCTATGGGTGTCGTGGACACCCACGAGTGGGAATAGTCCCTGTCAGTCGGCATGCCAACTGTCGGACTGTTAATTAGTCGAGATCCCAGCTTTGGTATAGTGACCGGTAGTCTCCCGACCGCCAGTAACATAACTACATCCCAGTGCTGATTGGTTGCCATGGGAAACTTCTCCACTGGCTCACTTCTCCGCTCTTATCACTGCTAAGTAAATGTCCCCCATAGAGTGGGAATAGAACCTGTGGCGAGCCCCCCTGCTGGCCAGGTTCCCGTCAGCCGGTCACACAAACCCAACCCCTGCAAACTACTGTTTTACATGTTCCATATTCCATTTGTGTTGAACTGCCTGTCATACAGATATGTCCACATACATCTAGTCTCCTGGAACATGAAACAGCCTGTCTAGTTACCATGCCATGCGATAAAACTTGTGGAAACATTCCCAGAGAAGAAGGAAGATCCACTGGACCTGACGTCTCAGCAGTAAGGTACCATGGGGGTAATTCCAAGTTGATCGCAACAGGAAATTTTTTTAGCAGTTGGGCAAAACCATGTGCACTGCAGGAGGGGGGGGGGGGCAGATATAACATTTGCAGAGAGAGTTAGATTTTGGTGGGGTGTATTCAAACTGAAATCTAAATTGCAGTGTAAAAATAGAGCAGCCAGTATTTACCCTGCATAGAAATAATAACCCGACACTCGGCATACTGACACTTTATCTCCCTCTTGGGGGTCCACGACCCCCCTGGAAGGAGAATAAATAGCGCGGTGCACGCAGCGAGCCCGCAAGGGGCTCATTTGCGCTCGCCACACTGTCGGTATGCCGGTGGTCGGGATTCCGGTGCCGGTATGCTGGTCGTCGGGAGCCCGACCGCTGGCATACAATACTACACCCTGGCATAACTATGCCCCCTTGTCATGCATGGACATGAACGGTGTACCGACTGTAAAATAAAACATAAATGGGCAAAACCATGTGCACTGCAGGGGGGCAGATGTAACATGTGCAGAGAGAGTTAGATTTGGGTGGGGTATTTTCAAACTGAAATCTAAATTGCAGTGTTAAAATAAAGCAGCCAGTATTTACCCTGCATAGAAATAATAACCCACCCAAATCTGACTCTCTCTGCAAATGTTATATCTGTCCCCCCCCCCCCCCCGCTCCCTGCAGTGCACATGGTTTTGCCCAATTGCTTACAAACTTGCTGCTGCGATCAACTCAGAATTACCCCCTATAAACCTAACTTATCTGTGCCCACACCAACACCTGCGGTATCACATACTCGCACACACATACGAGTATATTGAATAAATATATTTTATTTGTTTACTTGTGACTGTTTCTTAGTTACTAATTCTGTATTTTTCAAGTGAAGGGAACATATACAGTATATATGTGTGCTGAAGGTGTTAATATTGCAGGGTCAGTGTTACAAAATATACATCTGTTGCTAATAGAATAAATGTAATTCATATTAGGTTAACGTATGCTGATCAGTCACCTGTGTATTAATTCCCAGGTGAGATGTATTTCTCTTAGTGCCAGTGCAGTCCTCATGAACCTGGTCTCTGAAAACACTTCAGTTCTGGTTGCAGCAATGTCTTCAATTCAGGGCAAATCACTCAATCACATAGCTGGGTTAGACATTAACATGTTTGTCCTCCGGGAAATGGCCTCTTACAGGACCAGTAATTTTGGCAGTAAATAAAAAACGTTGATATCATCAGGAGTCCGAAAGGCTGATGGGACGGAGGCAGGTGGTTTATTGTTGGATTGCTGCCGGTACTTTAGTTTATATGAGATGGGTAAAATAAACTGCGGACCAACAGGAAAACAATGAATTGGGGCGTGCAAACTGAAAACCCAGGGAGACTTTCACAGGAAGTGGACAATTTATCAAACCTTCTGAAGATTGGATAAGGGGCCAAGTGGAGGTTGCCTATAGCAACATACAGCTTCTACCTATCATTTTATAGAAAGTACTTGAGAAATGATAACTAGAAGCTGAATACTGTTACGGGCAACGTCTCCTCTCTATAGAAGGTTTGATACATCTCCTACCAGAAACACATATACATTTTGGTGGGGATGGTATCGGGATTCCGGCAGTCAGAATACCGACAGCAGGATACCGACACCTGGTAAGTAAGTATGCTACCCCTAATCTCCCTAACCCCCCCAACCTTTCCCGCAGCCTTACCCTAACCCCTGCAGCCTAACCCTTACCCTCCTGGGTGATGCCTAACTGTAACCTCCCCTCCCCGCAGCCTATACCTAACCCTCCCTTCCAACTGCCGGAATTCCGAATGTCGGGATCCTGACTTGAAACATTTTGGAGCACGTGACAAACTGAGATGTTACGTATTGCGGTGGTTGGAGCTGGGACAGTTGGTGCCCACTCAAAATTTTCTATTGAAATTTTGGGCAAATCTACCTACAGTATGTCTGCAGCACCTTTATTTATGACACTGGACCTTGCTCCTCTTTTGGGTTAGTCAGTTTGCTCTGCTCTTTTTTGAAAGCCTCTATTTGTACAGTTATAGCAGAAAGATCAACACGCAAGATGTAGGACACCCATAAAAAGCAATACTCACCTCTCTGGATCCTACTAATGTACTCTTAGGAGCAGAGCCGTCTTTTCCTTTGGGCTTAATGGGCAGTTGCTCAAGGACCCAAGGTTGCAAGGTCCGGCTACGAAACCCGCCAACGTCGGACATCACATCCGCCATCGATAGGGGCCCCTGCTCATTGCTTTGCCCAGGGGCCTACACGGCTGTAAAGATGGCCCTGCTTAGGGGTATATTTAGTAAAGGTTGATATTAACTGATTTCAGAGCGATTTAAAATTATCTTAATTGATGTTGGGCTTCCAGGGCTAAAAAACACATTTAGTAAATATATCCCTCATAGGGCATTGTTCAGGTTTGTTAGCAAACCAAAATTTAGATTTGGGTGGGGTGCGTTTAAACTGAAAACTAAATTGCAGTGTAAAAATGATACAGCCAGTATTTACCCTGCACAGAAACAATTAACCCACCCAAATCTAACTCTCTCTCTCTCTGCACGTGACATCTGCCCCACCTGCAGTGCCGCATGGTTTTGCCCATTATGCTGTTTTTGGTTTGCTAACACACCTGAATAACTCCCTAGGTCTGGATATGTATTTTCATTTTTAGAAATCCAGATATGGATTAATGTGTGTCTCCATTTCAGGCAAATGACCTCCCGAGTATAGAGCTTCAGAAGTTTTGTCAATCATAGTTGTGATCTAGTTGGAACCACATCTTCTACTACAACCAACAGTCCCGGCACAAGCTATTGGGGTCATTCTGACCCGATCGCACGCTGCAGTTTTTCGCAGCGTAGCGATCGGGTCAGAACTGCGCATGCACCGGCGCCGCAGTGCGCCGGCGCTTGGCCGCCCGTTGCTGCGCTACGATTGCCTCTGCCTGATTGACAGGCAGAGGCGGTCAATGGGCGGGAGGGGGCAAAATGGCGGCGTTTGGCCGCCATTTCGTGGACGCGTTCCGGCCAACGCAGGCGTGGCCGGACCGTGCGGGGAGTGGCCAGCAGCGGCTGCATGACGTCACATGCAGCCGATGCGGGCCGGGAAGCGACGAGTAGCTCCCAGCCAGCACGCTAAAGCTGCGCTGGTCGGGAGCTACTCTTGAAGTGCAAAGGCATCGCCGCTGTGCGATGCCTTTGCACTTCTGCTGGGGGGGGGGGGGGCGGCACTGACATTCGGGGCAGACTAGCCCTGTGCTGGGCGTACCCCCGCATGTCTGAGTGAATGATCGGAGCTGTGCTAAATTTAGCACAGCTACAATCAACTAGGAATGACCCCCATAGGGCCTAATTCATCATGACTTGTAGTTTAGGGAAAGTTCGCAAAACTACAATTCCTTCCACTGTTATGCGGGGGGCCGTCCAGCACAGGGCAAAGCCACCCCGCATGTGGTATCCGGACTCTAGGTCGACACACCTTATGTCGACACATCTGAAATAGGTCGATATGGGAAATGGTCGACATGAGTTTTCCAAAAAAATTTCAACCTTTTCATACTTTATGATCCATGTGGACTACAATTCGGAACGGTAACCTGTGCCGAGTGCAGTGCTGCATTTTTGCGAGGGGACACGGTGCACTAATTGGGGATCCCGGTCACATTACGGAGAAAGCTACACCCCAAAAATAAAAAAACTCATGTCGACCTTTTGTCCATGTCGACCTAAATCAGGTGTCGGCCTAACTCAGGTGTCGACCTAAGGTGTGTCGCCCTAAGTGATGTTGACCTCATAGGTGTCGACCTTGAGTCCAAGACCCCCGTATGCCGGGTCCTTTTTTCCCGCTAAAATGGGAGAGCTTCACTAAACAGCGAAGTGCTTGCATCTTTAGGGTAGCCCCTGGCTTTGCAGCTTAACTGCAAAAGCAGTCGCCGAGCCGGCACGTTTTGGGTTGCAGCGACTGCGGGTAACATCACACAGCCTACGTGGCCCACACAGCCCTGCAAACTATCCGGACATGCCTCCATTGTCCGGAACACGCCCCCCCCCCTTCCCAATGCCGCGTTGACGCCCAAAAAAGCAGCATTGCCACCCCCCGCCGGCACTTAGACTGTGATTGCAATCTAAGTCCTCACACATGCGCACAGCGGTGTGTCCACATGCGCAGAGGTGCGGAAATTGGCGTTTAGCGATTTCCGCTCTTCGGCGATCCAAGCTGAATCGGGCCCATAGTAGGAAAAGACATCACCCTGGAGAGGCTGTCTGTATGGGGTGCCAAGTTCCCCGTATATTCAGGAGGTTCCTGTCACCTGCATGTGTGTATGACTCGCACTGTGACACGGACATGTAGGAAAGACAGGTAACAATGCCGGGAGCTGTGACTGTGCAACTTGCCTGTGACGCGATGGCGTAATATTTGGAATGAGCTTTTTTGTGACCTCAGCGAGGGGAACTGTTTCATGGGAACCATTATCGGGAGAGAATAAAGTGTAGTATATCCTCACAGTGAAGCTTTACTTGAGGGCATTCCCAGATTATGTGATAGGACGATCCAATTCTGTCCCGGCATTTATCATTAGTTATCACTCTCTCAGCTCTTGTACATAAACATAACACAGCCCATGGGATCTTGGCAGGAAATCAATCTTCATAGAGTATTCAGTATTCACATTGTTTCCTTGGCGTGAATCTGTAACACGGAGGCCCCTGATTCTGAGTCGTTTGATGCAGTGTCCGTGTGTGCATCTGTCTGCTGGCATTGCAAATACTCCCTATCGTGGGGCCCGGTACAGTGATATCACTGGGGCCCCGCAAACCCCCCCCCCCCCCCCCCCCCCCCCATTTTTATAGCAGAGAGTGGATTAAAATAAAATTATTAATAAAAAAATTATATATATATATATATATATATATACTGTAAATATAATGTATGTATATATATATATATATATATATATATAGAGGAACGGCGTGCGGCACTCAGCCCAAAAGACCACAGCAAAGAGTCAAGTGTGCATAACAACGTTTCAATGCATCCGCATTGTCGTCAGGTTTATTAAAAATAACAGGACAAACATACCTTTTATCACTGTGCCACCCACGTGAAGAAGCAGCAGCGGCTTCCGGGAACGGGACCACGCACCCGACCGGCGGCCGTATCTGATGACATCATCAGAAACATTCAAAGTGCACACCCCCACCAGGTGATCAAGCTGCCATGGAAACGAAAAAACAAATGCTCAGTGTGCATAACGCAGAGCTACAGAAAGGCTGTTACAGCCGCATACATTTACATAATATCATGAAAGAAATGAATGCAGTTAATAAAATGTGAGCATATACAAGATGCAACCTGAAAGGAAACAGAATGATATTATAAAAAGCAAGCATAATTAATAGACTCGTTAAGACCTTTAGGAATAATGACATCTAAACGTATGATCCAGCGTGTCTCACATTGCAGTAGCTTGCGCCCCCGATCACCACCACGTTTGGAAGGTGGAATATGATCGATCATACGATATCTGAGACTATTTAAAGGATGTTTAAATTCAGAGAAGTGCCGTGCCACAGGCTGGTCACTTTTGCCAGTTTCAAGAGCATGACGTATGGCAGACCGATGCGCCGTCATGCGCTCTTTGAATTTACGCTCAGTTTTGCCCACATAGCTTAGACCACAGGGGCATAACAACTGGTAAACCACATAAGTGGAGTTACATGTAAGTAAGTGGTGTATTTTAATCTTGTTACCCGTGTGCGGATGACAGAATGAATTACCTGCAATCAAAAATTGGCAAGTTACACATGTACAACGAATGCAGCCAGTTTTTTTAGAAACAGAAATGGTTTTCATAAGTGGTGCCACATCTGTTTTAACCAGAAAATCGCGCAGATTGCGACCTCTTGAATAACAAGGCATGAGTCTATGTTGTTGTAACGGGAGTGATGAATCGGACTCAACAATTGGCCATAATTTTTTAGAGATGTGATTAATAGTGGGGGAAGCTGGATTAAATTTATTAACCCAAGGAATCCTGGGTCTATCAAGATCATTACGGGCACGATGTGAGTGCAAAAGTGTATTTCTATCAATCCTCAACACTCTCTCCTTGGTGGCTAATAATTCCTTACGGGAATAACCCCTACGTATGAATTTTTCTATCAACATATCAATCTGTGCCATAGAGGTCTCAATCTGGTTGTTGATACGATGTATGCGTATCATTTGTGAATAAGGGACACCTCTAATAAGACTTTTAGGGTGACAACTCTGGGCTTGCAAAAAAGTGTTACGATCAGTTGGTTTGGTGTAAACCATGGTATTAATCTGATTGTCTTTGAGGGAAATAAGGACATCAAGAAACGCAATCTGTTCCTGATTAAATGTGTACGTAAATTTAATAGGGCATGTACCACCATTATGTAACTCGATATGATTAATCAAGTTCATAACATCACCCCGCCAGATGATAAGCAGGTCATCAATATAGCGTGTATATAGAATAAGATTCTCCATAATAGCAGCATCACTGAAAAATAAATCATGTTCAATAGCGAACATCACGATGTTCGCATATACCGGGGCTGCGCAAGACCCCATCGCGCAGCCCATGACCTGTAGGAAAAATTGATCGTTATATAAAAAGAAATTTTTAGTGAGAATCAATTCAAATAATGTCAAAATCAGATCAATTAACTCTGGAGAAAAACAATTACATTTGATCAAAAATTTCCTTAATAATGCAAGACCAAAATCATGCGGGATGGAGGTGTACAAATTTACCACATCAATGGTGACAAGCCAACACCCCTCAGGTACGCAAACATTAGCCAATTTTTGTAACAGGGTGGTGGTATCAAGCAGAAAAGTAGGTTCTGCTTGCACAAAAGGTTGCAATATGGCATCTAAATACGTGGCTACAGGTTGAAATAATGAACCAAAGGCGCCAATGATGGGGCGCCCTGGAGGTGGAAACAAATTTTTGTGGACCTTAGGTAAAGTATAAAACAAAGGTACACAAGGATGCAGCGGCAACAAAACATCAAATAGATCCTGTGAGATAATCTGACTATCAAGAGCATGCTGGAGAATATTTCTTAGTTCACATTTAAACTTGATTGAGGGGTCCTGATGTAATTTAATATAGACTGTGGAGTCCATAAGTTGACGTTCCACTTCTTGGTGGTAATCATTCAGGTCTTGAAGAACTATTGCTCCCCCCTTATCGGCGGGGCGAATAATCAAATTACGGTTCTCAGAAAGTGAGTGAAGGGCTTCCCGTTCACATTGAGACAAATTAGAGAAGGTGCGTCTAGGTGTTGTAAGAAGGTTAGTTACCTGTTCATCTAATAGACGCATGTAGGTCTTGATCGAGGAGTTGCTGGATAATGGATCAAAAGTAGAGGTAGGACGGAATTTAAGTAATTGTTTAGGAATATTAGCTGAACTAGTAGATGGAGTATCTTTAAAGAATTCTTTGAGCTTCAGTTTACGATGAAGAGAGAATTTCTCAATATTCCATTGTAAAACGTCCACAGGAACTGTTGGAACATATGACAGTCCTCTACTTAACAGCTTAACTTCACTCCTGCTCAGTTCGTAAGAAGATAAATTAAAGATTACTTCCTCCTGCGTAATGGCGGTCTTCCCCGTCCCCGTCCTCTTGTTTTGGCCACCCCGGCGTGTGAATCGTCTCCTTCTCGATGCTGAACGGTTCTGGTCGCAACGCCTAAAGGGCCCCCTCTTGCGGTTGAGATGTCATTCTCACTATTGGAGCTACCAGTATCTTTAGATGTGTCAGTATCGAAGCGTGAGAGCTGTCTGCGGTTTCTTCTAAAAAAAGGCCGTGAATCCTTGTCACCTGACAGCCATCTGTACACGGTGTGTCGCTCATAATCTAGTTCAACTTTAGAGAGTTTCTCCTTCTTGAATTTAATAAGATCACGTTTATATTGTGTGACTTGTGATTGTAATTTCTCCATCCAGTCATTGTCCTTATCTGCTTTAAGGACAGAGAGATGTTTAGTTTCAAAATCAGAGATTTTCAATTTAATTTTCTCAAGTTCCTTAGTGGATTGTTCGATTACTAATAATAAGAGGTCAAAACTACACTTATTAAGAATAGCAACCCAGCGTTTGCAAAAAGCTGGGTCGTAACGTCCAATGGTTGGACAATTTCTAACTCGGAAGCCCCGAGGAATTTTTTTAGACTTATAGTAATCGCTCAATGAGACTCCGTGTAAATAAAAATCCGTTTCTTTTTTCTTAAGTCGCAGTAGGTCACGGAAAATGCCATCCACAGAAATAGCTTCCGCTTCATCATCCATGCCAGTGGTATATAGCCGTGTCTCGGCTTCAGCCTCAGAAAAAGATAAGACATCTCCAATAGGATAGTTCAAATAAGAAGATTGCTCATAGGTTTCCTCAGTCATGATAAAATGCAGAAGCACAAACAAACTGTTGATAAAGGGTTAACTCAGCAAGAGTGCAACACCTTAGGCAAACAACAGCATTGAGTTCCAAAATCCACATGCAGCAGGAATAAAGTGCTAGTGCCAAAAAACAATATGAAATGAATGTCACAAACGGACATTACATAATAAAATCATGTAAAACCAGAACTTCACCAGGATAGACAGTCTCAGGATGAACAAGGTGCTGGGTGCCAAGGCAGGGAGACGCAAGGACCAATTGCGTTCACCCAAGGATATACGAAAGGGAGTCTGGCACTCCAAATGACAGAAATAACTGCGGCCGGTGCCCTCACATGTAGGATAAGACGTAGAGGAACGGCGTGCGGCACTCAGCCCAAAAGACCACAGCAAAGAGTCAAGTGTGCATAACAACGTTTCAATGCATCCGCATTGTCGTCAGGTTTATTAAAAATAACAGGACAAACATACCTTTTATCACTGTGCCACCCACGTGAAGAAGCAGCAGCGGCTTCCGGGAACGGGACCACGCACCCGACCGGCGGCCGTATCTGATGACATCATCAGAAACATTCAAAGTGCACACCCCCACCAGGTGATCAAGCTGCCATGGAAACGAAAAAACAAATGCTCAGTGTGCATAACGCAGAGCTACAGAAAGGCTGTTACAGCCGCATACATTTACATAATATCATGAAAGAAATGAATGCAGTTAATAAAATGTGAGCATATACAAGATGCAACCTGAAAGGAAACAGAATGATATTATAAAAAGCAAGCATAATTAATAGACTCGTTAAGACCTTTAGGAATAATGACATCTAAACGTATGATCCAGCGTGTCTCACATTGCAGTAGCTTGCGCCCCCGATCACCACCACGTTTGGAAGGTGGAATATGATCGATCATACGATATCTGAGACTATTTAAAGGATGTTTAAATTCAGAGAAGTGCCGTGCCACAGGCTGGTCACTTTTGCCAGTTTCAAGAGCATGACGTATGGCAGACCGATGCGCCGTCATGCGCTCTTTGAATTTACGCTCAGTTTTGCCCACATAGCTTAGACCACAGGGGCATAACAACTGGTAAACCACATAAGTGGAGTTACATGTAAGTAAGTGGTGTATTTGCACACTTGACTCTTTGCTGTGGTCTTTTGGGCTGAGTGCCGCACGCCGTTCCTCTACGTCTCATCCTACATGTGAGGGCACCGGCCGCAGTTATTTCTGTCATTTGGAGTGCCAGACTCCCTTTCGTATATCCTTGGGTGAACGCAATTGGTCCTTGCGTCTCCCTGCCTTGGCACCCAGCACCTTGTTCATCCTGAGACTGTCTATCCTGGTGAAGTTCTGGTTTTACATGATTTTATTATGTAATGTCCGTTTGTGACATTCATTTCATATTGTTTTTTGGCACTAGCACTTTATTCCTGCTGCATGTGGATTTTGGAACTCAATGCTGTTGTTTGCCTAAGGTGTTGCACTCTTGCTGAGTTAACCCTTTATCAACAGTTTGTTTGTGCTTCTGCATTTTATCATGACTGAGGAAACCTATGAGCAATCTTCTTATTTGAACTATCCTATTGGAGATGTCTTATCTTTTTCTGAGGCTGAAGCCGAGACACGGCTATATACCACTGGCATGGATGATGAAGCGGAAGCTATTTCTGTGGATGGCATTTTCCGTGACCTACTGCGACTTAAGAAAAAAGAAACGGATTTTTATTTACACGGAGTCTCATTGAGCGATTACTATAAGTCTAAAAAAATTCCTCGGGGCTTCCGAGTTAGAAATTGTCCAACCATTGGACGTTACGACCCAGCTTTTTGCAAACGCTGGGTTGCTATTCTTAATAAGTGTAGTTTTGACCTCTTATTATTAGTAATCGAACAATCCACTAAGGAACTTGAGAAAATTAAATTGAAAATCTCTGATTTTGAAACTAAACATCTCTCTGTCCTTAAAGCAGATAAGGACAATGACTGGATGGAGAAATTACAATCACAAGTCACACAATATAAACGTGATCTTATTAAATTCAAGAAGGAGAAACTCTCTAAAGTTGAACTAGATTATGAGCGACACACCGTGTACAGATGGCTGTCAGGTGACAAGGATTCACGGCCTTTTTTTAGAAGAAACCGCAGACAGCTCTCACGCTTCGATACTGACACATCTAAAGATACTGGTAGCTCCAATAGTGAGAATGACATCTCAACCGCAAGAGGGGGCCCTTTAGGCGTTGCGACCAGAACCGTTCAGCATCGAGAAGGAGACGATTCACACGCCGGGGTGGCCAAAACAAGAGGACGGGGACGGGGAAGACCGCCATTACGCAGGAGGAAGTAATCTTTAATTTATCTTCTTACGAACTGAGCAGGAGTGAAGTTAAGCTGTTAAGTAGAGGACTGTCATATGTTCCAACAGTTCCTGTGGACGTTTTACAATGGAATATTGAGAAATTCTCTCTTCATCGTAAACTGAAGCTCAAAGAATTCTTTAAAGATACTCCATCTACTAGTTCAGCTAATATTCCTAAACAATTACTTAAATTCCGTCCTACCTCTACTTTTGATCCATTATCCAGCAACTCCTCGATCAAGACCTACATGCGTCTATTAGATGAACAGGTAACTAACCTTCTTACAACACCTAGACGCACCTTCTCTAATTTGTCTCAATGTGAACGGGAAGCCCTTCACTCACTTTCTGAGAACCGTAATTTGATTATTCGCCCCGCCGATAAGGGGGGAGCAATAGTTCTTCAAGACCTGAATGATTACCACCAAGAAGTGGAACGTCAACTTATGGACTCCACAGTCTATATTAAATTACATCAGGACCCCTCAATCAAGTTTAAATGTGAACTAAGAAATATTCTCCAGCATGCTCTTGATAGTCAGATTATCTCACAGGATCTATTTGATGTTTTGTTGCCGCTGCATCCTTGTGTACCTTTGTTTTATACTTTACCTAAGGTCCACAAAAATTTGTTTCCACCTCCAGGGCGCCCCATCATTGGCGCCTTTGGTTCATTATTTCAACCTGTAGCCACGTATTTAGATGCCATATTGCAACCTTTTGTGCAAGCAGAACCTACTTTTCTGCTTGATACCACCACCCTGTTACAAAAATTGGCTAATGTTTGCGGACCTGAGGGGTGTTGGCTTGTCACCATTGATGTGGTAAATTTGTACACCTCCATCCCGCATGATTTTGGTCTTGCATTATTAAGGAAATTTTTGATCAAATGTAATTGTTTTTCTCCAGAGTTAATTGATCTGATTTTGACATTATTTGAATTGATTCTCACTAAAAATTTCTTTTTATATAACGATCAATTTTTCCTACAGGTCATGGGCTGCGCGATGGGGTCTTGCGCAGCCCCGGTATATGCGAACATCGTGATGTTCGCTATTGAACATGATTTATTTTTCAGTGATGCTGCTATTATGGAGAATCTTATTCTATATACACGCTATATTGATGACCTGCTTATCATCTGGCGGGGTGATGTTATGAACTTGATTAATCATATCGAGTTACATAATGGTGGTACATGCCCTATTAAATTTACGTACACATTTAATCAGGAACAGATTGCGTTTCTTGATGTCCTTATTTCCCTCAAAGACAATCAGATTAATACCATGGTTTACACCAAACCAACTGATCGTAACACTTTTTTGCAAGCCCAGAGTTGTCACCCTAAAAGTCTTATTAGAGGTGTCCCTTATTCACAAATGATACGCATACATCGTATCAACAACCAGATTGAGACCTCTATGGCACAGATTGATATGTTGATAGAAAAATTCATACGTAGGGGTTATTCCCGTAAGGAATTATTAGCCACCAAGGAGAGAGTGTTGAGGATTGATAGAAATACACTTTTGCACTCACATCGTGCCCGTAATGATCTTGATAGACCCAGGATTCCTTGGGTTAATAAATTTAATCCAGCTTCCCCCACTATTAATCACATCTCTAAAAAATTATGGCCAATTGTTGAGTCCGATTCATCACTCCCGTTACAACAACATAGACTCATGCCTTGTTATTCAAGAGGTCGCAATCTGCGCGATTTTCTGGTTAAAACAGATGTGGCACCACTTATGAAAACCATTTCTGTTTCTAAAAAAACTGGCTGCATTCGTTGTACATGTGTAACTTGCCAATTTTTGATTGCAGGTAATTCATTCTGTCATCCGCACACGGGTAACAAGATTAAAATACACCACTTACTTACATGTAACTCCACTTATGTGGTTTACCAGTTGTTATGCCCCTGTGGTCTAAGCTATGTGGGCAAAACTGAGCGTAAATTCAAAGAGCGCATGACGGCGCATCGGTCTGCCATACGTCATGCTCTTGAAACTGGCAAAAGTGACCAGCCTGTGGCACGGCACTTCTCTGAATTTAAACATCCTTTAAATAGTCTCAGATATCGTATGATCGATCATATTCCACCTTCCAAACGTGGTGGTGATCGGGGGCGCAAGCTACTGCAATGTGAGACACGCTGGATCATACGTTTAGATGTCATTATTCCTAAAGGTCTTAACGAGTCTATTAATTATGCTTGCTTTTTATAATATCATTCTGTTTCCTTTCAGGTTGCATCTTGTATATGCTCACATTTTATTAACTGCATTCATTTCTTTCATGATATTATGTAAATGTATGCGGCTGTAACAGCCTTTCTGTAGCTCTGCGTTATGCACACTGAGCATTTGTTTTTTCGTTTCCATGGCAGCTTGATCACCTGGTGGGGGTGTGCACTTTGAATGTTTCTGATGATGTCATCAGATACGGCCGCCGGTCGGGTGCGTGGTCCCGTTCCCGGAAGCCGCTGCTGCTTCTTCACGTGGGTGGCACAGTGATAAAAGGTATGTTTGTCCTGTTATTTTTAATAAACCTGACGACAATGCGGATGCATTGAAACGTTGTTATGCACACTTGACTCTTTGCTGTGGTCTTTTGGGCTGAGTGCCGCACGCCGTTCCTCTACGTCTTATCCTACATGTGAGGGCACCGGCCGCAGTTATTTCTGTCATTTGGAGTGCCAGACTCCCTTTCGTATATATATATATATATATATATATATTTATATAGACACATATATATATTGTATATACTGTGTGTGTGTGTGTGTGTGTGTGTGTGTGTGTATACACACACACACGCACACATTATATAGGGTGTGGATCATATTTGTCGACAGTAACTAGGTCGACACAAGCATTAGGTCGACGTGATCAATGTCGACATGAGATTTTTATTTTTTTGTGTCGTTTTCTCCGTACAGTGACCGGGAACCCCAATTAGTGCACCATGTACCCTTGCATGGCTCGCGAATGCTTCGGGCAAGGTGCCTCGCTGCGCTTGGCACAGGTTACAGTTCCCAATTATAGTCCGCATGGATCATAAAGTATGAAAAAATTCAAAAGTGAAATTTTTTTGAAAAACTCATGTCAACCTTCTATCATGTCGAGATATATATATATATATATATATATATATATATATATATCAGTGCCGTAACTAGGCATTTTAGCGCTGTGTGCAAGAAACAACATTGGCGCCCCCCCATGTAAGATAGGGGCAGTGCGCGCCGCAGGTGCGTGAAAAATATATAGGGGCGTGGCTTCATGGGGAAGGGGCGTGGCCACAAAATAATAGCAATTCATACTACGGTGCACAGTAGTCTCCATTATTCAAATTACGCTGTACAGTAGCGCCACTACACCAGGTAGAGCCCCTTTTGTACATTACAGCAGACAGCGTCCCCCTTTTTACACATTACAGCAGACAGTCCCCCTTTTTACACATTACGGCAGACAGCGTTCCCTTTTTACACATTACGGCAGACAGCGTCCCCTTTTTTACACATTACAGCAGACAGCGTCCCCTTTTTTAACATTACGGCAGACAGCGTCCCCTTTTTACACATTACAGCAGACAGCGTCCCCGTTTTTACACATTACGGCAGACAGCTTCCCCTTTTTACACATTACAGCAGACAGCGTCCCCGTTTTTACACATTACAGCAGACAGCGTCCCCGTTTTTACACATTACGGCAGACGGTGTCCCCGTCTGAACATCATCTTCTCCACATTTTCTGGATGTAACCTCGTACGCCGATTGCTGACAAGGTGAGCGGCGGCACTAAACACTCTTTCGGAGTACACACTTGTGGGAGGGCAACTTAGGTAGAATAAAGCCAGTTTGTGCAAGGGCCTCCAAATTGCCTCTTTTTCCTGCCAGTATAAGTACGGACTGTGTGACGTGCCTACTTGGATGCGGTCACTCATATAATCCTCCACCATTCTATCAATGGTGATAGAATCATATGCAGTGACAGTAGACGACATGTCCGTAATGGTTGTCAGGTCCTTCAGTCCGGACCAGATGTCAGCATCAGCAGTCGCTCCAGACTGCCCTGCATCACCGCCAGCGGGTGGGCTCGGAATTCTGAGCCTTTTCCTCGCACCCCCAGTTGCGGGAGAATGTGAAGGAGGAGATGTTGACAGGTCGCGTTCCGCTTGACTTGACAATTTTCTCACCAGCAGGTCTTTGAAACCCAGCAGACTTGTGTGCGCCGGAAAGAGAGATCCAAGGTAGGTTTTAAATCTAGGATCGAGCACGGTGGCCAAAATGTAGTGCTCTGATTTCAACAGATTGACCACCCGTGAATCCTTGTTAAGCGAATTAAGGGCTCCATCCACAAGTCCCACATGCCTAGCGGAATCGCTCTGTCTTAGCTCCTCCTTCAATGTCTCCAGCTTCTTCTGCAAAAGCCTGATGAGGGGAATGACCTGACTCAGGCTGGCAGTGTCTGAACTGACTTCACGTGTGGCAAGTTCAAAAGGTTGCAGAACCTTGCACAACGTTGAAATCATTCTCCACTGCGCTTGAGACAGGTGCATTCCACCTCCTATATCGTGGTCAGTTGTATAGGCTTGAATGGCCTTTTGCTGCTCCTCCAACCTCTGAAGCATATAGAGGGTTGAATTCCACCTCGTTACCACCTCCTGCTTCAGATGATGGCAGGGCAGGTTCAGGCGTTTTTGGTGGTGCTCCAGTCTTCTGTACGTGCTGCCTGTACGCCGAAAGTGTCCCGCAATTTTTCTGGCCACCGCCAGCATCTCTTGCACGCCCCTGTCGTTTTTTAAAAAATTCTGCACCACCAAATTCAAGGTATGTGCAAAACATGGGACGTGCTGGAATTTGCCCAGATGTAATGCACGCACAATATTGCTGGCGTTGTCCGATGCCACAAATCCACAGGAGAGTCCAATTGGGGTAAGCCATTCCGCAATGATCTTCCTCAGTTGCCGTAAGAGGTTTTCAGCTGTGTGCGTATTCTGGAAACCGGTGATACAAAGCGTAGCCTGCCTAGGAACGAGTTGGCGTTTGCGAGATGCTGCTACTGGTGCCGCCGCTGCTGTTCTTGCGGCGGGAGTCCATACATCTACCCAGTGGGCTGTCACAGTCATATAGTCCTGACCCTGCCCTGCTCCACTTGTCCACATGTCCGTGGTTAAGTGGACATTGGGTACAGCTGCATTTTTTAGGACACTGGTGACTCTTTTTCTGAGGTCTGTGTACATTTTCGGTATCGCCTGCCTAGAGAAATGGAACCTAGATGGTATTTGGTACCGGGGACACAGTACCTCCAACAAGTCTCTAGTTGGCTCTGCAGTAATGATGGATACCGGAACCACGTTTCTCACCACCCAGGATGTCAAGGCCTCAGTTATCCGCTTTGCAGTAGGATGACTGCTGTGATATTTAATCTTCCTCGCAAATGACTGTTGGACAGTCAATTGCTTGGTGGAAGTAGTAAAAGTGGTCTTACGACTTCCCCTCTGGGATGACCATCGACTCCCAGCAGCAACAACAGCAGCGCCAGCAGCAGTAGGCGTTACACGCAAGGATGCATCGGAGGAATCCCAGGCAGGAGAGGAATCGTCAGAATTGCCAGTGACATGGCCTGCAGGACTATTGGCATTCCTGGGGAAGGAGGAAATTGACACTGAGGGAGTTGGTGGGGTGGTTTGCGTGAGCTTGGTTACAAGAGGAAGGGATTTACTGGTCAGTGGAGTGCTTCCGCTGTCACCCAAAGTTTTTGAACTTGTCACTGACTTATTATGAATGCGCTGCAGGTGACGTATAAGGGAGGATGTTCCGAGGTGGTTAACGTCCTTACCCCTACTTATTACAGCTTGACAAAGGGAACACACGGCTTGACACCTGTTGTCCGCATTTCTGGTGAAATACCTCCACACCGAAGAGCTGATTTTTTTGGTATTTTCACCTGGCATGTCAACGGCCATATTCCTCCCACGGACAACAGGTGTCTCCCCGGGTGCCTGACTTAAACAAACCACCTCACCATCAGAATCCTCCTGGTCAATTTCCTCCCCAGCGCCAGCAACACCCATATCCTCCGCATCCTGGTGGACTTCAACACTGACATCTTCAATCTCACTATCAGGAACTGGACTGCGGGTGCTCCTTCCAGCACTTGCAGGGGGCGTGCAAATGGTGGAAGGCGCATGCTCTTCACATCCAGTGTTGGGAAGGTCAGGCATCGCAACCGACACAATTGGACTCTCCTTGTGGATTTGGGATTTCGAAGAACGCACAGTTCTTTGCTGTGCTTTTGCCAGCTTGAGTCGTTTCATTTTTCTAGCGAGAGGCTGAGTGCTTCCATCCTCATGTGAAGCTGAACCACTAGCCATGAACATAGGCCAGGGCCTCAGCCGTTCCTTGCCACTCCGTGTGGTAAATGGCATATTGGCAAGTTTACGCTTCTCCTCCGACAATTTTATTTTAGGTTTTGGAGTCCTTTTTTTTCTGATATTTGGTGTTTTGGATTTGACATGCTCTGTACTATGACATTGGGCATCGGCCTTGGCAGACGACGTTGCTGGCATTTCATCGTCTCGGCCATGACTAGTGGCAGCAGCTTCAGCACGAGGTGGAAGTGGATCTTGATCTTTCCCTAATTTTGGAACCTCAACTTTTTTGTTCTCCATATTTTATAGGCAGAACTAAAAGGCACCTCAGGTAAACAATGGAGATGGATGGATTGGATACTAGTATACAATTATGGACGGACTGCCACGGTTAGGTGGTATAAAAAAACCACGGTTAGGTGGTATATATTGTAATACAATTATGGATGGACGGACTGCCTGCCGAGTGCCGACACAGAGGTAGCCACAGCCGTGAACTACCGCACTGTACACTGGTTGATAAAGAGATAGTAGTATACTCGTAACAACTAGTATGACTGACTATGACGGTATAAAGAATGAAAAAAAAACCACGGTTAGGTGGTATATATTATAATACAATTATGGATGGACGGACTGCCTGCCGACTGCCGACACAGAGGTAGCCACAGCCGTGAACTACCGCACTGTACACTGGTTGATAAAGAGATAGTAGTATACTCGTAACAACTAGTATGACACTATGACGGTATAAAGAATGAAAAAAAAACCACGGTTAGGTGGTATATATTATAATACAATTATGGATGGACGGACTGCCTGCCGACTGCCGACACAGAGGTAGCCACAGCCGTGAACTACCGCACTGTACACTGGTTGATAAAGAGATAGTAGTATACTCGTAACAACTAGTATGACACTATGACGGTATAAAGAATGAAAAAAAAACCACGGTTAGGTGGTATATATTATAATACAATTATGGATGGACGGACTGCCTGCCGAGTGCCGACACAGAGGTAGCCACAGCCGTGAACTACCGCACTGTACACTGGTTGATAAAGAGATAGTAGTATACTCGTAACAACTAGTATGACTGACTATGACGGTATAAAGAATGAAAAAAAAACCACGGTTAGGTGGTATATATTATAATACAATTATGGATGGACGGACTGCCTGCCGACTGCCGACACAGAGGTAGCCACAGCCGTGAACTACCGCACTGTACACTGGTTGATAAAGAGATAGTAGTATACTCGTAACAACTAGTATGACACTATGACGGTATAAAGAATGAAAAAAAAAACCACGGTTAGGTGGTATATATTATAATACAATTATGGATGGACGGACTGCCTGCCGACTGCCGACACAGAGGTAGCCACAGCCGTGAACTACCGCACTGTACACTGGTTGATAAAGAGATAGTAGTATACTCGTAACAACTAGTATGACACTATGACGGTATAAAGAATGAAAAAAAAACCACGGTTAGGTGGTATATATTATAATAATACAATTATGGATGGACGGACTGCCTGCCGACTGCCGACACAGAGGTAGCCACAGCCGTGAACTACCGCACTGTACACTGGTTGATAAAGAGATAGTAGTATACTCGTAACAACTAGTATGACTGACTATGACGGTATAAAGAATGAAAAAAAAACCACGGTTAGGTGGTATATATTATAATACAATTATGGATGGACGGACTGCCTGCCGACTGCCGACACAGAGGTAGCCACAGCCGTGAACTACCGCACTGTACACTGGTTGATAAAGAGATAGTAGTATACTCGTAACAACTAGTATGACTGACTATGACGGTATAAAGAATGAAAAAAAAAACACGGTTAGGTGGTATATATTATAATACAATTATGGATGGACGGACTGCCTGCCGACTGCCGACACAGAGGTAGCCACAGCCGTGAACTACCGCACTGTACACTGGTTGATAAAGAGATAGTAGTATACTCGTAACAACTAGTATGACACTATGACGGTATAAAGAATGAAAAAAAAACCACGGTTAGGTGGTATATATTATAATACAATTATGGATGGACGGACTGCCTGCCGACTGCCGACACAGAGGTAGCCACAGCCGTGAACTACCGCACTGTACACTGGTTGATAAAGAGATAGTAGTATACTCGTAACAACTAGTATGACACTATGACGGTATAAAGAATGAAAAAAAAACCACGGTTAGGTGGTATATATTATAATACAATTATGGATGGACGGACTGCCTGCCGACTGCCGACACAGAGGTAGCCACAGCCGTGAACTACCGCACTGTACACTGGTTGATAAAGAGATAGTAGTATACTCGTAACAACTAGTATGACACTATGACGGTATAAAGAATGAAAAAAAAACCACGGTTAGGTGGTATATATTATAATACAATTATGGATGGACGGACTGCCTGCCGACTGCCGACACAGAGGTAGCCACAGCCGTGAACTACCGCACTGTACACTGGTTGATAAAGAGATAGTAGTATACTCGTAACAACTAGTATGACACTATGACGGTATAAAGAATGAAAAAAAAACCACGGTTAGGTGGTATATATTATAATAATACAATTATGGATGGACGGACTGCCTGCCGACTGCCGACACAGAGGTAGCCACAGCCGTGAACTACCGCACTGTACACTGGTTGATAAAGAGATAGTAGTATACTCGTAACAACTAGTATGACACTATGACGGTATAAAGAATGAAAAAAAAACCACGGTTAGGTGGTATATATTATAATAATACAATTATGGATGGACGGACTGCCTGCCGACTGCCGACACAGAGGTAGCCACAGCCGTGAACTACCGCACTGTACACTGGTTGATAAAGAGATAGTAGTATACTCGTAACAACTAGTATGACTGACTATGACGGTATAAAGAATGAAAAAAAAACCACGGTTAGGTGGTATATATTATAATACAATTATGGATGGACGGACTGCCTGCCGACTGCCGACACAGAGGTAGCCACAGCCGTGAACTACCGCACTGTACACTGGTTGATAAAGAGATAGTAGTATACTCGTAACAACTAGTATGACTGACTATGACGGTATAAAGAATGAAAAAAAAACCACGGTTAGGTGGTATATATTATAATACAATTATGGATGGACGGACTGCCTGCCGACTGCCGACACAGAGGTAGCCACAGCCGTGAACTACCGCACTGTACACTGGTTGATAAAGAGATAGTAGTATACTCGTAACAACTAGTATGACACTATGACGGTATAAAGAATGAAAAAAAAACCACGGTTAGGTGGTATATATTATAATACAATTATGGATGGACGGACTGCCTGCCGACTGCCGACACAGAGGTAGCCACAGCCGTGAACTACCGCACTGTACACTGGTTGATAAAGAGATAGTAGTATACTCGTAACAACTAGTATGACACTATGACGGTATAAAGAATGAAAAAAAAACCACGGTTAGGTGGTATATATTATAATAATACAATTATGGATGGACGGACTGCCTGCCGACTGCCGACACAGAGGTAGCCACAGCCGTGAACTACCGCACTGTACACTGGTTGATAAAGAGATAGTAGTATACTCGTAACAACTAGTATGACTATGACGACGGTATAAAGAAAGAAAAAAAAATACCACGGTTAGGTGGTATATAATTATACAATTATGGATGGACGGACTGCCTGCCGAGTGCCGACTGCCGACACAGAGGTAGCCACAGCCGTGAACTACCGCACTGTACTGTGTCTGCTGCTAATATAGACTGGTTGATAAAGAGATAGTATACAACAATATACTACTATACTGGTGGTCAGGCACTGGTCACCACTAGTCACACTGGCAGTGGCACTCCTGCAGCAAAAGTGTGCACTGTTTAATTTTAAATTAATATAATATTATGTACTCCTGGCTCCTGCTATAACAACCTGCAGTGCTCCCCAGTCTCCCCCACAATTATTATAAGCTTTTATACATTGATGTGCAGCACACTGGGCTGAGCTGAGTGCACACAGACTGAGTCACACTGTGTGACTGCTGTGTATCGTTTTTTTCAGGCAGAGAACGGATATAGCAGAGAACGGATATATTAAATAAAAGTTAACTTAACAACAACTGCACTGGTCACTGTGGTAAACTCTGTCTGCACAATCTCTCTCTCTCTCTCTCTCTTCTAATCTATTCTAATGGAGAGGACGCCAGCCACGTCCTCTCCCTATCAATCTCAATGCACGTGTGAAAATGGCGGCGACGCGCGGCTCCTTATATAGAATCCGAGTCTCGCGAGAATCCGACAGCGTCATGATGACGTTCGGGCGCGCTCGGGTTAACCGAGCAAGGCGGGAAGATCCGAGTCGCTCGGACCCGTGAAAAAAAAAGTGAAGTTCGTGCGGGTTCGGATTCAAAGAAACCGAACCCGCTCATCTCTACCTCACATACACTGTACCGGAAAAGGAAGATACTGGAACCTGAGGAGGTGATGAATGCTGTCCAGCACACACAGCGTGTGTGAGTAGCAGGAGAGGTAGGCTGTAAATCAGTATATGGCTCATCAGTAACTCTAGTGCCGCCTGCATCATCTATTGATACAGGTGATGGCGCAGGTTTTTCTGTTGGAATTACTGTGCAAGCCAATGGAGGTGGTGGAACTAGTTCCCCCTACCATTATAGGTGCTGGAACTCAGTTCCACCTCGTTCCCCCCCACTTTAACCCCTGGCCATGCGTCTGCATGTGCAAGCCCTTCCCTTGTGTACAGCCGTGCGTCTGCATGTGTAAGGACTAAGGTGGTCATTCCGAGTTGATCGCTCGCTAAGCAGTTTTTAGCAGCCGTGCAAACGCTATGCCGCCTCCCACTGGGAGTGTATGTTAGCTTAGCAGAAGTGCGAACGAAAGAATCGCAGAGCGGCTACAAATGTATTCTGTGCAGTTTTAGAGTAGCTCAAACCCTACTCCTAGCTTGCGATGACTTCAGACTGTTCAGTTCCTGTTTTGACGTCACAAACATGCCCTGCGTTCGGCCAGCCACTCCTGCGTTTTTCCTGGCACGCCTGCGTTTTTCCTGGCACGCCTGCGTTTTTCCGAACACTCCCTGAAAACGGTCAGTTGACACCCAGTAACGCCCACTTCATGTCAATCACTCTGTGGGCAGCAGTGCAACTGAAAAGCTTCGCTAGACCCTGTGTGAAACTACATTGTTCGTTGTAATATTACTTTGCGCGTGCGCATTGCGCCACATACGCATGCGCAGAAATTCCTTTTTTTGTTTCATCGCTGCACAGCGAACGAATGCAGCTAGCGATCAACTCGGAATGACCCCCAAAGGGCCTAATTCAGAGTTGATCGCAGCAGCAAATTTGTTAGCAGTTGGACAAAACCATGTGCACTGCAGGGGGGCAGATATAACATGTGCAGAGAGAGTTAGATTTGGGTGGGGTGTGTTCAAACTGAAATCTAAATTGCAGTGTAAAAATAAAGCAGCCAGTATTTACCCTGCACAGAAACAAAATAACCCACCCAAATCTAACTCTCTCTGCAAATGTTATATCTGCCCCACCTGCAGTGCACATGGTTTTGCCCAGTGGTCGAAGTGGGGCGGTAAACGGCGGTATGGTATACCGCCACTTCTTCCACTGACTGAAGTTTGTTTAAATGAAAAAGTGTGCAGCAGGAGGCGAGGAAAGTGGCCATCCTGCTGCACATGTTGCTCCCCGTCCCTGCTCGGCGGCTGTGTAGAGCGCTGGAGCTGCTCACCGCTGCCAGCCGCTCCGCTCACTGCCGCCAGCGCTGACGCCGCCAGCCGCCCAGACTCACACCGCCTCCAGCGCTCACACCACCAGCCGCCGAGCCGCTCCGCTCACCGCCACCAGCGCTCACGCCGCCAGCTGCTCTGCTCACCGCCTCCAGCGCTCACACCGCCAGCCGCCCAGCCGCTTTGCTCACCGCCTCCAGCGCTCACGCCGCCAGCCGCCCAGACGCTCTGCTCACCGCCTCCAGCGCTCACACTGCCAGCTGCCCAGACGCTCCGCTCACCGCCTCCAGCGCTCACGCCGCCAGCCGCCCAGCCACACCGCTCACCGCCTCCAGCACTCACGCCGCCAGCCACCCGAAGCTCTACTGTCCGGCTCTGTCTCCGGTGGTTCCCAGGTTATTCCACGGGCTCAGCTTTGCCTCTCCAACACCGCCACCTCCCGCGTCTGACTTCCGGATCCTCCGGTCAGTGCCACCTTACAGAGGGTATCCCCATATAGCGGGCTTCGTTCTGCCCATTCCCTACCGCCAGCAGACCTCAATGCGCTCCGGTAAAACATCCTCGTTAGTACGGCACCCGCTCTACCTCCTCTATTTATCTCTTTTCCCCAGTCTACTCACGCTTCCTTACTAGCTTGGCTCGAGGGGCTTCTCGAGAAGTCTCTCCAGTCCCCTAGTGCCAGTGTGTCCCCGTGGGGCCAATAGTATCCAGTCTTGCATGTCACCATACAAAGGGTGTCCCTGGCACATATTACATAACATACAATGTACCACATCAAGGTTAATATTCAATAAACTGTGTAGAGCGCTGGAGCCACCCACCGCCGCCCAGCCGCTCCGCTCACCGCCGCCAGCCGCCTGCAGCTCACCGCCGCTCACAGCGCCCGCAACAAATGCCAGTCAGAGGGACCTCACCGCACCAAAGGCCTCCTTATCACCGCCGCTGCCCATGGGTGCCTCCGCAGACCACAGTCAGGTAATGTTCCCCTGCTGTCACCCTCTCTCCCTGTCTTTACTGTCCCTGTCCCTGCTGTCACTCTCTCTCTCCCTGCTGTCACTTTCTCTCTCCCCTCCCTATCGTTACTCTCTCCCTGTCGTTACTCTCTCCCTTTCGTTACTCTCTCTCCCTGTCGTTACTCTCCCTGTCCCTGCTGTCACTCTGGCTGTCCCTGTCCCTAAATTGTGGATCATATCGTGTGCTACAAGGTGAATTTCGGCTCATTCAGTGTGCTACAAGGTGAATTTCGGCTCATTCAGTGTGCTGCAATGTGAATTTCGGCTCATTCAGTGTGCTACAAGGTGAATTTCGGCTCATTCAGTGTGCTGCAATGTGAATTTCGGCTCATTCAGTGTGCTACAAGGTGAATTTCGGCTCATTCAGTGTGCTACAATGTGAATTTCAGCTCATTCAGTGTGCTACAATGTGAATTTCGGCTCATTCAGTGTGCTACAAGGTGAATTTTGGCTCATTCAGTTTCAGTGTGCTACAATCTGAGTTTCGGCTCATTCAGTGTGCCACAATGTGAATTTCATCTCGTACCATATGTTATAAGGTGAAAGGGGCACCAGTACTAGATAGTATAAGGGGTTCTACTACACTGGACACGCCCCCTTTTGGGTGACAACGCCCCATTTTGGTGACCACGCCCCTTTTTCTGGAGCGCGCGCATAATTGCGTCCTTCACTTTTGCATACCCCACTTCAAATTTTCCACTTCGACCACTGGTTTTGCCCAATTCCTAAGAAACTTGCTGCTGCGATCAACTCAGAATTACCCCCATAGTTTTGCCCAACTGCTAACAAATTTGCTGCTGCGATCAACTCTGAGTTACCCCCTAAGTCCACCACTGTCAGCGTCTTTAGATGCAGCCATCGATCGCACTATTGAAAGTTGCACTAGCCCCACTTCAGTGACCTGCCTGCGACACTCCCATAACACGCACATAAGACAGACAATCTCTGTGTATCTGAAATGTATCTCTCTCCAAGCTTTAATACATCTCCCAAGCATGAGGTTACTTTTATGTACTAAGCAGAGGCTTTTAAGTTGCAGATATATTAATTACCACAACACTACTGCTGAAGGATCCTAGTTCTACTCATCTTGTCCACAATTACTATATCTTTTGGACTGTAGGAGTTCCTGATTAAAATGGCCACACATGTAGATTTGGTCAACCAACTTGAGCATACCATTCAATTGTTCTGGATCTGGACAATCAAAATTGGGGCCAAAACCATAGTCAGGTCATTGGTGAATGTAAGGGTCCTCAGGAATGTAGACATTGGTGGTGGGTGGGTGTTCTATCAAAGCTTGGAGAGAGATAAAGTACCAACCAGTCAGCCCCTGACATTTTTCAAACACAGGGCTAGATACATCATCACTTGGAGAGTGATAAAATGTACAGAGAAAAAGTAGCAGCCAATCAGCTCCTAACGGCCATGCTACAGGCTCTGTTTTAAAAAATGACAGTTAGTAGCTGGTTGGCTGGTACTTTTTCTCTTTCAATTTTATCACTCTCCAAGGGATGACGCATCTAGCCCACAGTCTGTAACATGGCAGTTAGAAGCTGATTGGCTGGTACTTTATCACTCTCCATTTTATCTCTCTCCAAGGCTTAGTACATATGACCCTTCATCTCTCTCTACTTTATCTCTCTCCAAGCGTTGATGCATACAGTATCTCCCTTCAAGCTTTGCTAAATCTCCTCCTGGTAGAGACTCTAAATAATTAGGTATGTACAGTTTGGCCAAATGGCTTAGAAATAAGCTGCTTTATATGACCAACATATACATGTGTACATTCGGGTAGCTCCAAGAAAACTGTACCCCTGGCTAATTGGTATGCATCAAGCCTTGGAGAGAGATAAAGTGCAACCGGCTTCTGTCATTTAACTGGGTTGGGTATGAGTGACCGTCGGTCAGGAGCCCGGTGGTCAGCATACTGACGCTGGGATCCCGGACGCCGGACTGCCGACAGGGGTCGAGCGCAACAAAGCACCTTGCTGCGCTTGCCACAGGGTGTCATAGACACCCACGAGTGGGAATAGTCCTGCGCCCCCTGTTGGCATACTGGCAGGATCATAACTACATCCCATTTATCTAGCACTGTATCTGAAATGACACGGATTGGTTGGTTTGGGCAACTTATCAACTTTATCTCTCTCCAAGGCTTGATACATCTCCCCTCAACTATAATCCTTCTAGGTACATTTTTGGCATGGAAGCTATCAACTGATATTCACACTGCTCTTAGTTAATCTCAGCAGACGACGTTGCAGTAATAATATGTCATAGACAAAGGGGTTAAGTGATCTCACTACAAACCAGTATAGTGTGCTGGTGGAGGAAGACGCGCCCTGCCACTGTACCCTCTGGCCGTGACACAATAAACACAGATTGCAAAAGCTTTTCCCAGTTTTGTTCATTCCAAATATGAGTAAGCTACTGGATGAACGTGTCACACCTTTCACGTTTTTAAGTGGTTCAAACCCAGGTATCTGCCTGGGCCATGGGTGTGAATAGTGTCTATGTGGTATTTCTTTTTAAACTGAAATGCTTAAATAACTAGCTTACATGATCATTTACTATATATCATTTACATATTACATATAGTAATAGATAGATGCTCACTGCATGGACTACACAAAGATGGCTTCCACTGGTCAGTGACAGAACCCCTAGCCCCTTCTAGGAGTTCTCAAAATGTGGTCAACAGAGAGAGGTGTGGAGCCAACCGGGAGCTGGGTCTGGCTAGAAGTTGTGAGAGAGGCTTTAAAAGGGGTGTGGTATGCGTTACTGGTGGCTGGTATAACAACGGTCAGCATCCCGATGTCGGGATCCCAGACGCAGAATGCCGACAAGGAGGCAGCGCAACAAGCCCCCCCGCTGCGGGCTCGGTGGTGAGCTGCGCTCACCACAGTTTTTATTCCCACTCTATTGATGTCGTGAATAGTCCCTGCTGGTCAGCATGCCGACCATTGGGATAGTGAAGGGGGCGGGATGTAGGTGGAAGTATTGTGACCGATGGTCTCCTGACTGCCGGTCACGTAACTACATCCCTTTAAAAGGAGCTGGTTTGACGTCAAATTTGGTTCCTATGAAACAGGAAAGGAAGTAGCGCCAGGAGGCGGGCTGGGAGAGTACAGTCAGGGAGCTGTGTGGTTACAGAGTACATATCCATTGTGTTTCCGATTACTGGTCCATGCTATTCATTATTGAGGCCAGCCGATTTCCCAGATACTATATTCTGAAAATCGCCACCAATGACTAATGGTTACCTCAGTATGCGTGGTTAATGAAAACCCGGTAACTGCCACCAGCAGAGGAACCCAAAAACATCAATGTATGGATACCAGACAGTGCTCTGCAGCAATCTGCATCCAGAATTGTTAATTGCAAACTCACTTACACTTTGTAAGTAGCTTTGGCCACACAGGCTCATAGATTCACCAAGAGACATGAAGAATACGCTAGAATTAATTATATATTCATCCAAGGTATGGTTATAGAAATTACAAATATTGACAGACATAAAGTACATAAATCTCAGAAAAATAATAGGAGGTAATAATTCAGAAGCCTAACACACACGCATTTAGGATCCTGCTGTGGGGGATTGCACAGTTTGAGCTTATCAATTCACCTCCAGCCGCAGCTGCACCCTGTGAGAATGAACAAAAATTTATCATTCTCCCATTTCATTGCTGGGGTCTGGATACAAGATAAATATCTCTACCTTTGATTCTAAGGATCATCAATTATTTTCCCTGGTCTGTGCATACATAAGGTCATATATAGGACACATGCTATAGATCCATCTAGGTGAAATAAAATAATTTCTCTTCACATATTCCGACATAAGATACATTTCTGATATTGCAGTTCTGCGTGTAAATGTAACATATCCATCACATTTGTCTTTTGTCTTATTCATTGCTATATTTTATATTTATATCATTATCAATGTTCTCATGTCTTAGTCATCGATGTTCTCATGCCTCAATTACTATTGCTATTCTTTATATCATATCCAGTGTCAGTAGTCTTAGGGATCCATCCAATTAGGTGCAAGTCTGTAAATACGAGATTCTTTCATGAAACTCGCTGATTTTGCATGAATGCGCACACTCACAAATTCACCTATCCAATTAGAAATGCCTACTCGCAGTAGTCATGGTGAGGGAGTGCAAATTTTCTACAAAATGTGATCTGGGAGAAGTGCATGAAAAAGTGGGGAGACCTTCCTGGACCCCACAAAAGTGAAAATTTTGTTAGTAGAATCATAAAAGAGCCTGGTAGTAGGCATAAGGAAAGAACTGGATGCTTTTAAAAGGTGTAAAATGGCTGATTTTGGGTAATTTGAAGTGACTACATTTTATGAAAAAGATTTTTAAAAATTGATCAAAAGTCATTATTTTTTTGCTGAATTAATGCTTTCATTAAATCTGCAGTGCATAAACGAAAAAGTTGATTTTGAGGTAATTTTAGGCCATTTTTTTTAACAACAAAAATGACATGTAATTATTAGCCCAATTAATCTAATTAAGAACTTCCACATGCCTAATTAGTCACAGTGGAGGGTTGTGGCTAGGGGGTTTGAAGCACGTCCCGACATCTTTACCTTACAATAAAGATTTCCCTACCTTTTCACACCCTCAGGGGAGTGTGCACTAAAAAACATAAATTCTCTCTAAAGCAAGCAGTGCGAGTGGGAATTGGATTGCTAGTGCAAATCTTCCCAAAAATGGCTCGCACAATGCAACTTGCACATAGGGGGTCATTCTGACCTGATCGTACGCTGCCGTTCATCGCAGCGTAGCGATCAGGTCAGAAGTGCGCATGCGATGGTGCCGCAGTGCACCGGTGCATGGCTGACAGCCGACGGCTGTCGTTGCCTAGTGATCGCCTCTGCCTGATTGATAGGCCGGGGCGTTCGCTGGGCGGGAGGGGCGGCACAGCGGTATTTGCCCACCATTTTGTAGGCGTGGTCCGGTCAATGCAGGCGTAGCCGGACCGCGCGGAGGGCAGGCTGCAGCGGCTGCGTGACATCACACGCAGCCGCTGCCAACCTGGCAGCGATGAGTTGCTCCCTGGCCAGCACGCAAAAGCTGCTCCTGAAGTACAAAAGCATCGCCGCTATGTGATGCTTTTGTACTTCTACGATGGGGCAAGGACTGACATGTGGGACAGGCTGGCCCTGTGCTGGGCGTCCTCGCGAATATCAGTGTGCCTGATTGTAGCTGTGCTAAATTTAGCACAGCTACGATCAACTCTGAATCACCCCCATAGTTGGATTGACCCCTAAGAGTTGTTAGGTCAGATGTTTCCTGGTGTGATAGTCCACTCAGAGAGGAGCAATGTTAGACACTGCATACAAATGGTGACTTGTATATTATGGAGTATTTAGCCCATACTTGCGGAAAGGCCTGGGAGGCTCCTTGAAATCAGGTGGCTCTCCTGGCCACTTGGAGCACTGGTCAAGTCCCCTGGAGCTGGCCCACTACCTTCCACCCAGCCACCCACTTACGAGTAAAGTGGGCAGTCCCAGTGGCCAATAATGCGATTTGCGCTGAATCGCATCATCATAGACATGCCCCCTGTTATTCAATGCCGGTAAGCTCGGCATTGTAAGTGGGGGCATGGTCACGATGATGTATTCTTTCAACCACACCCCAGCACGCCTACATACCGCCCGCTACTTCAACCCAGTGTCCCCACATTGGCTCCAACCTGGGTGCTCCCTCCCGATGGGGGTAGCCAGGATGTCGGTAGCTATGATTATGCCACTATAGCATACTGCTTACTTTTATAAGATAGGAATTTACTTCCTCAATGTGGACTTTGTCCCTGATTCGGAGATGTATGTAACCCGATGGTTCAAGTACATCTCCAAAGGTGGGGCACCTGCGCTTGACCCATTCTATGCATGTGTAGAACGGGTTCTATGTTCTCGCACACAGTGTCCCCATGCCGAAGCCTGAATGTTTTAAGGCGGGGGTGGGCAAAGCTGAGCAATGTTCTCAAAATCAGGGGTGTTGCCCCCATTTTCTGGGAGTGGTGCAGCCAGGGTCTGTGTCATGCTGAAGAAATGGCTCCAGAAGATCTTCCTGCATAATAAATACTTCCAGCAAATGCATGTAGCAGTGTGCACTGTTAAATCCTTCACACACAATAAATGAGCACAAGTTACATCATTATAAGTTCCACGCACAATCCTGTCCCTGCTGAGTTGACTTGCTAATGCACCATAATCACATTTCTTTGCTATTAGTTTCAATCTGGCAGCATATGACTGGATACTCTCAGAGGTGCTCTGCACAGCAGTGTTAAAGGCATGTCTATCCTCAAGGGTGCAGGAAATGCTGGTGACACAGATCCCAGGCTGCCTCCCCCTGCATCCAGTTACACTGCCAATGGAAGGGCCGTCATCTCCTGAACCCCATGGGCGGCTTTTCCTTTCTCAGAAGTGTGCCGCTGCAAGCACATCTGCTGTCTCGACTGGCTCCATCGCTCCTCACTGATCCTGAGAGGAGGTGTAGATCCTGTTCTGAGCCTGCTGGGACACCCCCAGTTCATAGCCACACTCCTTTCCAGCATCAGTGAGGAGAGATGGAGCTGGATGGGACAGCAGATGTGCCCTGCAGCAACACTCTGCTATGAATGGAGAAGTTCCGCGCGCCACTCAGGAGGTGAGCGCCTGCCCTGCTTTGAGAAAATCGCGGCTGGGGGACAGATGAAAACTTTGCTATGGGAATCCAATAGGTCTAGCTATGTCCCTGTCTGTCCATTATACATTTTTTCCACCGGTAAGCATAGCTCATCAAACCTGGTTATTAGTGTTTCTGAATCCTCCTGATCTTCCACTTATGAATTTAATAGACAGATCAGCTTAGAAATGCAACGGCGGTAGGTGGCCTCATCCTGTGGCCGGACTCAGCCTCCCTCCTAACCGCAGCACTGGAGCCAGAAACCGCGAGGAGGAGGACGTGTCCGGCGGGGAAGATGGCATTTGGTCAGATCTGTGACTCTATGACTGTGACTCCACCCACCATTGTAACTCCGCCCAGCGTTAGTCACACAGGCACAGAGTCACAGATCTGGGCTATTATATAGGAGATGGATGAAAACCTGTACAGATTGGGGTTGTGTCTGTTACCTCTTTGCACATAACACACAAAAGCTGGTGGTAGATCTGGTAAGAAACCTCATTGAACTGTCCAATTTGCTTATAATAAATTGTAACACTTGTTACAATGCTTGTTGTGACATACTGATGTTTATTTTGATCATTAATTATTGTTTTAATGAAGATATAAGGGTCTATTCATGAAGCAGTGAAAAGAGTGGAGAAGTGAGAGCTGCTCCGTACAGCTGTGTAGTATGCAAATTATAAATGTTACTTCAATGCTGATTGGTTGCCATGGGCAACTCCTCCACTGTCTCACTTCTCCACACTTTTCACTGCTTCATGAATAGACCCCTAAGAGTAAAGTGCAGCCGGTGTCGGACTGGGGGTATTAAGAGCCCACCGGGGGAATGCAGGGATAGGGGCCCATGCTTAACCACTTGCCTGGCGTGGTCGCATCAGATGCGAACACACTAGCAAGTGCTTTATCTGACCTGGTCGCACAGTTTGTGCCCAGTCAGAAACACAGTGTTTGCAGCTGCAGGGAAGAGAAACTTCCCTCTGCTGCCGCTCTCATGTAGGTATGGGTGAGGTGGGTTATCTTTTAGGGTATGTACCGAACATGGACGCCATCTTGAAATCGGCCATCTTGAATCTAAGTTAGTTTTCCAATTTCCTGCACAGTTTTTGAAACAAAAGGGTGTACTGCGACTTTGACAAGTGTGTACTGCGACTTTTGAATCACCCTGTACATTCATAGTCTGCAAATGTTATTATCACACAACAAAACACTGGGCCGGCTGTAATGACGCCAGAGATTGCCGGAGGTGCGAGATGCCGGCCTCTGGCGTTTTTTTTTAAAGGGGCAATCACTTACAAGGCATTGTTTTGCCCTGTAAGTGATTGCCCCTTTAAAAAAAAAGTCAGATTGGACGGCGTCCCGCACCTCCCGCTATCTCTGGAGTCCACACGTCTGGCCCATTAGATCTGTTATCACAACCGCTAATTTTTATTGGCTGTAAGAAGGGGCATTTTAAGAGAGGAGGGGACCCACGTGCAGCATCCAATGCGGGCCCCCTCTTCTCTGGCAGCAGTAGACTCCATGCCTTGTTCCCAGGGACATCAGTGCGCATGTGCAAATCACTCGGAAATGGCTGTGGCGGCCATTTTCTGAGTGATTTCTGTTCGCAGTGCAGGGCCGCCGTTGCGGGACTTCCGGACGGGTAAGTATACTCTATGGGTGCAGTGTGTGCAGTGTGGGTCCCCTCTGGACCTAGGGGCATGTGTGCACCCATTATAAAAACGCCTACGGCTGTAAGGGAAATCTTGTGTAGTTTCTATATAAGCAAACCAAGCACCCACACTAATTTATGTATCGGGTAACTGACCCTATAACAGTAACAGTGCCTCCCAACCGCCCTGATTTCAGAGGAGCAGTCCCATTTTTCAGGCACTGTCCTGCTGGCCATAGTGACCCGCGGAGGAGGTTGGATGGGCACGGCTCTGCATCTGCACTGTGCAGAGAGAAGCTGGGGCTGTCCAGTAATGCCCTGAGCGTGACAAAAAATGGTGCATGACGTGCAGTCACACCCTCAAAATGTGCACAAAATTGGTTGTGACCCTTCATGTCACGGTTCCACAGCCCAACCCTGTCCTCCCCAGTGTTGGGAGTTATGCAATGTATAATTTCAGTGCATGGTCTGGAACCTGACAGAAGAGGGGGTGGGACTGTCATCCCTTTTGAAGTGTAACAGATTGCGCTACTCTAATCTTATGGGCCCTACACACTGGCAGATAACACTGAACGATATGAACGTTCTCGTTCATTAATGAACGAGAACTCGTTCATATCGTTCAGTGTGTAGGCACCAACGAACAATGCGTGGCCCCGCGCACATTCATCGTTGGTGCCCCGTCACTTATGCATGCAGGCCAATATGGACGATCTCGTCCATATTAGTATGCACTACTATGGAGCCGGGTGACGGGGGAATGAAGAAACTTCACTCCCCCAGTTACCCCCCCCCCCGCCGCCAGGTCACCCGCCGTCCGTATCGGCCGTCGGGCAGCTTGACGGCGGGTCAACAAGTGTGTAGGGCCCATAAGTGTACAGTATTTGAAGAATCGTAACTTACACTGCTGTGAAGAGCCTAGTGACACCTGGTGGTAACATATGGTGCAAACCACTGTTAAGGGGCCTATACACGTTTCAAGTTTGTTCATTTTATACAGACTTGGCTTCAAATTGCAATGTGCATGTTTCCAGATTTGCACACGCGTGTGTTTTACATTTATGGTCATACATAATAAATATGCAGCTGCTGGGCACTTGGCCATTTTGAGAGTTTTGCAAGCTACGTTATTATGGAACAGACATATACTTTGCTGTGGGTACTCATAACCAAGTGTTAAATCATTACAGATCCTGGCATAGTAACAAAAAATTAAAAAAATTAATTTTCTTTGCAATGATATTGGAAACCGATGTGAATAAAATCCAAGCAAATTAAAGTCAAATTAAATTTGTATTAGTAACAAATGTATTTAAATGACATATACTGTAGCATCAGATTTACAAAAATGTCACTGTGTTTTATTGTCACAGCGTTGTCTAAGCCATTGGTTCCCAAAATTTCTTAAATCACAGTGCTCTAGTTTCAGCATTTTTTTCATGGCACTCATAGAGGGTAATTCTGAGTTGATCGCAGCAGGAATTTTGTTAGCAGTTGGGCAAAACCATGGTGGTCATTCCAAGTTGTTCGCTCGTTGCCAATTTTCTCTATATTGCGATTTGTCGCTTACTGCGCATGCGCAATGTTCGCAGAGCGCATGCGCTTAGTTATTTTACTCAAAAGTTAGGTATTTTACTCACGGCATTACAAGGTTTTTTCTTCGTTCTGCTGATCGTAGTGTGATTGACAGGAAGTGGGTGTTTCTGGGCGGAAACTGGCCGTTTTATGGGAGTGTGTGAAAAAACGCTGCCGTTTCTGGGAAAAACGCGGGAGTGGCTGGAGAAACGGGGGAGTGCCTGGGCGAACGCTGGGAGTGTTTGTGACGTCAAACCAGGAACGACAAGCACTGAACTGATCGCAATGGAAGAGTAAATCTCGAGCTACTCAGAAACTGCAAAGAAAAATCTTTTCGCAATATTGCGAATACTTCGTTCGCAATTCTGCTAAGCTAAGATTCACTCCCAGAGGGCGGCGGCTTAGCGTGTGCACTGCTGCGAAAAGCGGCTAGCGAGCGAACAACTCGGAATGAGGGCCCATGTGCACTGCAGGTGTGGCAGATATAACATGTGCAGAAAGAGTTAGATTATCATTTGGGTGCGTTATTTTGTTTCTGTGCAGGGTAAATACTGGCTGCTTTATTTTTACACTGCAATTTAGATTTCACACACCACACCCAAATCTAACTCTCTCTGCACATGTTATATCTGCCTCCCCTGCAGTGCACATGGGCCCTCATTCCGAGTTGATCGCTAAGTTTTTCGGACACACAACATATTCGCAAAGTTGCGTTAATGTAGTAATTTTGCGAACTTCCGCCCTCAACGTATTTTTGCAAATTCGCACGCAGTATTACACAAAGTGGGCGTACGCCAAATGACATCGCAGTAATGCAAAACCATCGCAGCATTGCGAAATCATCGCAATAACACATACTTAATCGTAAAAATACTAAGTTTGAGTATATTTACAAAGTTTGGCGTAAAAGTGCACACTTTTAAGGTAAAACGCACAAAAATGTTTTTTTGGACTATTAAGTGCAATTACACCTTTCCTTTTAAAGACCACAAGCCCTTTTCAATTACGAACCCAATTAGTGTTTTGATTGTTAATGTTCAAAAACAATTAAGTCTGTGAACAAAACCAGATTAACACTTTGTTGCCATAATTGCCCATCAACATGTCAAAGTGTAAATTTTTTTTTTTTTTCTTCACTTTTTTAATTTTTAAAGGTGTTGTTTGTGAATGAAGGTGTTTACATGTTTCTTAACACAATATTATCCTTTTTTTTTGGGTAAAAATGTAACGTTAGATGTGTGTAATTTTTTTGTCATAAAAATTCTACCTGCAAATCTGCTGATCCTTTTTTGCATTAAGAAACACAACACCCGGTTAACTTTAAACAACTTTTTTTTTATTTTTTTTTTTTTTTTTTTGTTTTTTTGGTAAATCAAATATTCTAAATTATGCAAATTTTTCCAAATGGTCCACACAATCCAGCATTGCTTGCAGGTGTTGGCGCATGGTGTTTAGAATCCCTGCAAAACTTGTGGGATCTCCAACTGCAACATCTGAAATTAAGATGCAACACAAACATTAATAACTTAATTACATTACTTATTAGCCAAGCAAGGCGCAAAGCACACTTAAATGCTGGCATGTACAAACTGCTGGACTCCAGCTGTTGTGAAACTACATATACCAGCATGCCTTTACACAGTTTTGTGGTCAGGGAATGGCAAAGCTGTGTGAGGGCATGCTGGGATGTGTAGTTTCTCAACAGTTGGAGTGCCGCAGTTTGGACAGGTCTGCTTTAATGGCAAAGTTACTACATCCTGGCTGTTTTATGGTACAATCATTAGCAGAACACACAAGCCTGCTCAGCCTTTTTTTCAGATTTTAAAGTGTTCCAGACCATGTGTTACATTTACTACTATGTGAGTTATATTTAAGATGGAACGTTGCCCATAGCAATCAAGCCAAAATATGATTATTATATTGTAGAAGTGGCTCCCAATTTTTTAAGTATAATCTTATTGGTTGCTATGTCCGACATCCCATGTTAAAGATAACTACCATCTTCGTCAATGTGACACCATGTTGGCATTCATTCCCATTTGTTGTTTATTTTTTTTTATTTTTTTAGGGGGTTGGTCCTGCATCATCACACTGCATAAACACATCTTCAGCAGCCCAACATATCATAGCATTCCCACACTCCCTGAAAGCTGCCCTTACTAAATAAGTGGAAACATGTTTGACTTGAACAATTATTAATTTTGAGAATGTAACTTTCACACAAAAAAACAGTGTGTCATTAGGCTGCATAACAAAGTGAAGCATGTGATTTGTAAGTGTAAATATTCAGACTACACAGGCCCAAGTGTAAAAGGCAAACAACATACTAAACTCCACTCAGGTCTAACTGTTTCACTGAAAAAGTAACACATATAAACCCTGTTGTCCTGGCAACCCTGGCTACCTAATGAGTGTCAACCTAGAGTGGACACACAAAACATTGCACACATACACACTGTACATATAATGACACTCACAAATATGTAAAGGCAACATGTACACCATGATGAAATGTTTAAATATTTTTCCAGGGTCCAAGAATTCAAACAGTACAACACTGCATGTTTTGGCATTGTAAGTGTAAGTGGGTAATCTTATTGTATAAAATTTAAATAAACTTACTTTCCTCGGAAACATCCAGACTCCCGGAATGTTCTGCAGGGGCTTCCTCTGCCCATTCACTTGGTGGGGATGTTGCCTGGATGGGGGAAGGCGGCTGGATGGGGGAAGGAGGAGGGATTGGGGAAGGAGGAGGGATTGGGGAAGGAGGAGGGATTGGGGCAGGAGGCTGGATGGGGGAAGGAGGCTGGATTAGTGCCGCAATTTCAGAGGGGGGGTCTGATTGAGAGGGCGAGGGGGGCGGAGAGAAATTTAAAGCAATAGAGGGTGAGGGGGGTTCAGATGGGGATGTCGAAGTGGAAGGAGAAGGGGTATGGGAAGGAGGAGAAGGGGTCCCAGAAAGAGATGGAGAGGTGTGGTGAGAAGGGGAATGGAAAGTGGAGTGGGCCAGGGAAGCTGAGGGGGACTGGGAAGCTGAGGGGGACTGTGAAGATGAGGGGGACTGGAAAGCTGAGGGGGAGTGTGAAGGGGAGGGGGAGTGAGAAGGGGAGGGGGAGTGAGAAGGGGAGGGGGAGTGGGAAGGGGAAGGGGGTGGGGAGTTGTGCCGTTGTTGTTGTCCTAGAATGAAAATATTGTCCACATTTTTTAATCATGCCAAATTACATAGTATTGATTTTTAAATATAAATGTTATGTTACATGTTTTTTTTAAAAAAATTTAAAATAGAAAATCAAACATGTTAAGATCCTCTTCATGTTGGCCATAGCAAACAAAATGAAGCCAAACTTTAACTTTGAAGCTCATTCCTTAATCTAGTCCATTGAGTCATAGTGATTTGTCTAGGCAACATCACCAGATTACTATTCAAGGGCCCTTATTATATAGCCAGCACTTATCAAGTATTTTGGACCAGTTTCCTGGCTGCTTCTTATTTCTTGGAAACATGCACTTGTTTCGTGTCACTTTACTACAGTCAGTACTGTTTCCCCTAACCACACACACTGACCTAATTTCCTAAAAAGGAGACTGAAGGTTGCAATTAGCCTACCACTTACTGTAAAATGTAGGTAATTCAAAGGGGATTACAGCTGGAATTTAGTTTGCAATTGTCCAAAAGCATGTGCTCTGCAGGGGTTGCATATATAACATGTGCAGAGAGAGTTAGATTTGGTGGACTTTTTCAATTATGGGCATGGAAAATACAGGCTGTTTAATTTAAACACAGCAAATTATTGAGATGCTTTAACACACCCCACCCAAATCTTACTCACTCTGCACATGTTACATATGCTTCCCCTGCAGTGCACATGGTTTTGCACAATGGTTTACAAAAAACCTTTTGTTCAAAATTGGGAAGATCAAGCATTATCACATTTTAAGCAAAAAATCTTATGTAATGTAACTTACTTCGGGTATGGAGAGCACGGATTTGCTGGCGGATCTCCGCCAACAAATCTGGAGTCCGCCTGCGGAGATCACTCCATCGCCTCTCGAGCTGGATGATTGTCCGCCTGCTGCGGACGCGAGTCCGCAGCAGGCGGCGGACCTCCGCGTAGGCCTCGCGCTTCACCCGATTGGGGATGAAGCGCCCAACGCGGCCTACGCGGCGGTCCATCACCGCTACCAGCACGCGGAGCTCCCGCCTGGAGAACGGTGCTGCACGCATCATGGCAATGGCGTTTTCCTTATTTGGGCATATATTTATAGTGTCTGTTAGCATGTGATTGGCCAAAAATATGTCATTTCTAATAACTTTATTGATCTTTGCAATGCTGTGAAGAGCAGAGTGTTATTTTGCACGAGCGGAAATTCGCATTAGCAGAAGCGAAAATGTTTGTTAGAAACAATTAGAATAAACACACAGAGACACAGACTTTACTGAAAATTACTAAACATATCTGTGTACTCACCACAGGTCGTGTGATCATTCAGCTGGACAGTCACAAAGTGTCAAACATTGAGGATCATTTGTTTGTGTGTTTGTTTACATAATCAGGATTTGAGGATATAAAATAAATAAGGACACTATTTATTATCATTACAGTATTTAAATTATTACATAAACATTGTCAGCTTAACGTGTTTTTGTTTTTTGTGTTTAAAAAGAAAAAACCATTCCAACACAACAACAGCATTACCCAATCACTTTACAAGAACATACTAAATGCAATCATGTTTAAAAATACATAAGCATACTGGGTTGTATTATTTGTGCAAATATAAATGTTAAAAACACTATACCTGAAATGTTCTGCTACAATTCTTGCCCTCACTTGGCTCCCCCTCCGTGTCACACTCCCCCCACCGAAGCGTGGCACAACCCCTGGCTCCTCATCAGGCAATTCCTCTGCCTGAGGAAGCTCGACACTACTCCTTACCGCGATATTATGGAGTATTGCGCACAGGACCACTATTTTACTTGCCATCTCCGGCGAATACATGATGTCGCCACCCGTGCGGTGGAGCACACGAAAGCGCCCTTTCAGGACACCAATTGTGCGCTCCACCAGCTGCCTAGTGGCAGTAAGCGCGGAGTTAAATGCCATCTGTGGTCCTGGCCTGGGATTACGGTAAGGAGTCATGAGCCAGGGGGTGCAAGGATATCCACGGTCTCCTGTTGGAATAAAAGCAAAATTTTAGATCACAAATTTCATATATTTTTGTAAGTTTGTAACTAAAATATTTGAGCAACAACTCACCCAATAACCACATGTCTGGTCGTTGACTTGATCTTAATCTCTGCCATATCCCTGATTGTCTAATGACATACGCATCATGGGAACTTCCTGTAAACTTTGCGTTCAGGGAAAGGATCTGGAGGGATGGCCCACAAACAACCATTACATTCAGAGAATGAAACAGTTTCCTGTTTCTATAAATTTCTTCATTATGTCTTGGTGGCTGAATAGCAACATGTGTGCCATCCACAACCCCAATAACATGTGGGAAGCGACTACCACCTTCCGCAAATTGCCGCTTCACCACATCTAGGGCACCAACATCCAAAGGCATAGCAATAAATTGCTTAACACGCTTGATGAAAGCCTGGCAGACACGTCGCAGGACCTTACTGAACTGGCCCTGCGACATGCCAACCAGGTCTCCAACAACATGCTGGAATGATCCTGTGGCCAAAAAATGTAACACTGCAAGGAATTGTGTCAATGGTGGTATTGCTGTAGGATACCGAATTTCAGACTCCAGATCACTCTCTATTATGGAGAGAGTGTCTAGGATTAGATGTGGTGGCAGCCGGTATCTACGCACCACCACATCATCTGGCATCCCAAAAAGTATGACACGGGTTCTGAAAATTGGTGGCCTAGCACGCCTCCGTTGCCTTGGTTGATGAGGAGCCGGCTGTGGTTGTGGGGCTGGCGGTTGGGGTGGGAGTGCTGGCGTGGGTTGGGGAGGTAGGGCTTCTGCCGCAATATGTATTGACATCACACACTTTTTGGAGAGAATGTTAAGAAATGTAAAAAAAAAATAATTCAAAGTTTTCCAAAATTTTACACAATAACTGTTTTTACAATTGTGGTGTCAACTTACTGCAGGAGCGTACATTTTTTCTGTGTTGAATTCATGTCCAAAATGCAAAAATAAAAAGCAAATAAAACTAAATTTAATATTTGGATATAAAAAACATATATTAATGCAAAAAAACTTTATAAAAAAAAATAACCAAAAAAATAAGAAATTTAGTACCTAGTCCAGGAAAGACAAACACTACTTTGCAGATCAATCCTGGAAAACCCAAACACTTTTTTTAGCAAACTTTACAAAAAAAAAAAATTTAACAAACACAAACAAGCACCAACACAGGCCAAGGACACTTACCTGCTCCTAAAGAAATAAAGTCTTGTTTTTGTGGACCACACCCAAAAATGAAGACAAAATTGGTTTTTCTCACCAAAAAAAAAAATCCTACAAGAGAACACAAATGACAGTCAAAAACAGCATACAGACACTTCCAACAAACAAGCTCCAACACAGGCCAACGACACTTACCTGCTCCTAAAGAAATAAAGTCTTGTTTTTGTGGACCACACCCAAAAATGAAGACAAAATTGGTTTTTCTCACCAAAAAGTAAATTCCTACAAGAGAACACTAATGACAGTCAAAACAAAGAAGCACGGGAATATTTTCACAAATGGACTTGCAAAATATATATGTGTTATAAAAATTAAAATATTAAAATGTATTAAAAAAACTTGCCAACAAAAAAAAAAAAAAACAGAATACTCACAAACGAAAATACCCACAAAAAATGCCACTGTCTATATTCAAAACGCAAAGAAAAGGACAAAGGTATGCTTGACAATTACTCACTCTGCCAATTCCACTATCACCTTCCCGCACAAGCCAACAACTCAAACGCCAAACTACCAACACTTACAGCATGCACAGTAGGCCCTTAAATAAGCAGTGCAATCATTCAACAGAATAACAGTGTACACCTGTGTGAATTAACGAGTCGCACGTAGGTATATAAGCGCACACACCTCGGCGTACACACGTCATCACAAACATGGCTTCTCGTGAGCAAATCGCAGCAGAGATAGACCGCATTGCAGAGCAGCAGATGGCATTGCAGAAACAACGGATAGAGTGTCAAAGGCGCTTGTTAGAATACGCCTCTGCGGAGGTTAATGCAGGACCTAGTACTCTGCAAATTTCTGCTTCTGAACCTCAACAATTGAGTGTGGATACCCTGCCACACACACATAGTGAGCAAACTGAGGGAGAATTGACTTTAGCCACACAAACACAGCAGACAGAAGCTGCTAGTGAGGAGGAAGATGGAGATGACCAACCTGAAGAAACCTCACAGGCTACCTCCAGACGGAAAAAAAGACAGCCTGCATTCACTAAGAGGGAGTTGCGTGTCTTGGTCACGCAGGCCATGTCCAAAATACATAGGGGCCCCAAAAACATGGGGGCTGCTTCCAAAGAACGCATCTGGAGAGACATCACAAAATCTGTGAATGAAGTTGGCTCTGTCGTCAGAACATCACAGGAAGTGAGACGACGGTAAGTGCATCTTGACAATCCTTTTTCTGTGCTAAGTTGCATAAAAAATGTAGTTACATGTCATGTTATGTCTAGCAAACACAAGCAGAACATGTGTGCTATATATTTACTTTGAACAATAAGAAGACTCAACTTTTTCCCTCTTTCACAATATTTATGTAGGTGGGCCGACTTCAAATCCCGCCTGAAGGCAAAGAGGGCTGCGGAGTGGAATGCCTCAAGGGCAACAGGGGGGGGACCACCTGTCGCTGTGGAGTTTACTGACTTGGAGGAGATGGCGATGGCCTGTGTGAGTTATGAGGAGGGCCAAGGGGTGTCTCATATGGACACGGACCTGCCTGAGATTCTGACGGGACATGACTTGGAAGGTAAGTTTACACATGTATTTGTCTGAAATTTGAACTGTATTAATAATCTTAAACTAATTTTGACTCCAACTTTTCCCCCACACATTCTTCTATTTGCTTGCCACAAAACACAGCACAGGGGGGTGAACAGTTTGAGTCACAGGCCGGTTATGTGGTTGAGGCTGAGGTGGAGGGACCTAGTGGGTCTGCCAGTGTGGGCCAACAAAACCCACCTATGCAGGTTCCTACTGGCCCCCCCACCCAACCCTCTGCTATCCCGGAGATCCTGCTTGAAATTGCTAGGTATGGTGAGAGCCTAAACACATTTCAAGACGGGGTCATCCGGGAGGTAAGCCAGATAACTGTCCGGCTCACTGAGATCCGAACCTGTGTTGAGCAAGGTGTTGCTCAACTCTGCCAAAGTCTGGCAGAGATCAGGCAGGCCCAAGAACAACTGGCCTCCTCAAACCAAAGCCTTGCAACTAACATCTTGCAAGGGCTCCAGGCCATCGCTGTCTCCCTTGCCCACAGTGGCAGAGAGCCAACCACATCGGCTCCCTCCCCTGCCCCTGCCCAGGAAGAACAGGACACTGGGCAGGCCCAACGAAGGTCACTCCGCAGACCAAGCAAAGAAGATCAGCCTCAGGCGGGGCGAAAAAGAAGAAAGTGATGTCTCTCCAGATGGGCAGCACCCATGTTTTTGTAGTTGCCTCTATGTTATTTTGGACTTGGCTTGTGTGGCCAGAATGGATCACTCCCTCTTAGTGAAATGTCTTTTTTCTGTTTGGAGGAATTGTAGCCTGTGAGTTTCTTTTAAAAAACAACAGAGCCATCTTCCTCTCACTAGTGTGCTGTGTATTGTTGTGTTTGTGTGGTGGATACTAATTATTTCTCAGTTTGTGTCACATTTTTGTGTGGCAGGGTGTGAAATATGTTGAATTTATGAATTTATAAGATACTTTTGTCAGAAGCAGAAATTTGCAGAGTACTGAGTTCTGCAATATAATTTTTGTCAGTGCCATCTGCTTGGTGCTTGGTCTATCTCTGCCTGTGAGACTCATGTGGAGCCATGTTTAAATGTTGGATCATATTATTTCTGAAATAAAAAATATAAATTCAAAATGTGTGCAATTTCTTGAAGGTAATGCATTAGCAAAATCTTACTTACAAAAAGATTATGTCAACATATAGACACTTGGTGACCAATCTGCTAATTCTCCTTCAAATTTTTCAAAAAAAAAAAAAAAAAAGGTATGTTTTGCACCACACTTTAATGTCCATATTAATAAAACAGACACGACAACTTGATAAAATATCTTTGGACAACATGACATCATTGAAAACATTGACAGATGTTAAAAACATATATTATTGTGACTTTTAAAAATAAATCATAGTGTATGCGGCATTATGTGGGTGTTGGTTAATTGATCAGAATGTTGCAGAATTATATAACTTTAAATAAAAATGTAACTTGTTTGTATTTAGTAGTCTAACACACATTCAAACATTTCTGCACAATGCTTACACACCAAGTTAAACACAAATAACAACCTTATTTAACAGTGTGTGAGATTAATATGTGAGTAGAATAAACATGTAATGTGTGTTCAGTCAATTGCTGGTTGGTAACTTTCATGGGCTCAGTAATTAACAAGTAATTGAACATCAGATGAATGTGCTCTCCAATTAACTGCTAATTACTGCATACACACTTGTACCAGTACTTCGCAAATGTAGAGTAACTGCAGACCTACTCTGCTGCTGCGTGAATGTTGCTACGGTTTCCTATGTTAGTTTTAACAGCGACAAAGTTTATGTGCAAAAAACACGCCCATTGCAAGTTGCATACTCCCACACAGTACGCCCACTTTCACGCCCATGTCGGAGCATTGCGAAGTCTCGCCTCCGCCACGCCCACGCCACTCCTTGTTTTCGTTTGGCAGTTACGGCTTTTTTTGTCCAAAGTAATTTTGCACAGTTGTCGTACGTATGTCTTCGCGCATGCGTAATCACGCATTTGCGCATGCGCAGATACTTACATTTCGGACATTTGCGATGCGATGACTCTTAGCGATCAACTCGGAATGAGGGCCATGGTTTTGCCCAACTGCTAAAAAATTTCCTGCTGCGATCAACTTGGAATTACCCCCATAGGCCGGAAGCTTCTTATTGAGAAATTCAGCAACAATTAATACATGAAGTAAATTGTGCTCATAATGGGTTCGGTTCCTCGGAATCCGAACCCCCCCGAACTTCAGCCTTTTTACACGGGTACGAGGCAGACTCGGATCTTCCCGCCTTGCTCGGCTAACCCGAGCGCGCCCGAACGTCATCATCCCGCTGTCGTATTCTCGCGAGGCTCGTATTCTATCGCGAGACTCGGATTCTATATAAGGAGCCGCGCGTCGCCGCCATTTTCACACGTGCATTGAGATTGATAGGGAGAGGACGTGGCTGGCGTCCTCTCCGTTAGAATAGATAGAGACACTTGAGTTGATTACTTAGTAATTTTGGGGAGCATTAGGAGTACTCAGAGTGCAGAGTTTTGCTGATAGTTACTAGTGACTGACCACCACCAGTTTTATTTATTATTTAATATAATCCGTTCTCTGCCTGAAAAAAAAACGATACACAGTCACATACCATATCTGTGCTCAGCCTCAGTGTGCTGCATGATAATATCATCTATATGTATATCTGACTGTGCTGAGTGCTCACTGCTCACACAGCTGAATTGTGGGGGAGACTGGGGTGCAGTTATAGCAGGAGTACAGTGCACACTTTTGCTGCCAGTGTGACTGACCAGTGACCACCAGTATATTGTCTGCCTGAAAAAGTTAAACACTCCTGTGGTGTTTTTTTTTTTAATTCTATAAACGCATTCTGCTGACAGTGTCCAGCAGGTCCGTCATTCATTAAATTATATAAATATTTACCTGCAGTAGTGTTATATTTTTTTTGTTCATCTCTATCATCTTTATCATCTCTATATTAGCAGACGCAGTACGGTAGTCCACGGCTGTGGCTACCTCTGTGTCGTCAGTGCTCGTCCATAATTGTATACCTACCTGTGGTGGGTTTTTTTTTTCTATCTTCTTCATACTAGTAGTTTAGGAGTCTGCTGACAGTGTCCAGCAGGTCCGTCATTATATTATATATACCTGCAGTAGTGATATATATATATTTTTTATATCATTATCATCTCTATACTAGCAGACGCAGTACGGTAGTCCACGGCTGTAGCTACCTCTGTGTCGTCAGTGCTTGTCCATAATTGTATACCTACCTGTGGTGGGGTGTTTTTTTCTATCTTCTTCATACTAGTAGTTTAGGAGTCTGCTGACAGTGTCCAGCAGGTCCGTCATTATATTATATATACCTGCAGTAGTGATATATATATATTTTTTATATCATTATCATCTCTATACTAGCAGACGCAGTACGGTAGTCCACGGCTGTAGCTACCTCTGTGTCGTCAGTGCTCTTCCATAATTGTATACCTACCTGTGGTGGGGTTTTTTTTTCTATCTTCTTCATACTAGTAGTTTAGGAGTCTGCTGACAGTGTCCAGCTGGTCCGTCATTATATTATATATACCTGCAGTAGTGATATATATATATTTTTTATATCATTATCATCTCTATACTAGCAGACGCAGTACGGTAGTCCACGGCTGTAGCTACCTCTGTGTCGTCAGTGCTCGTCCATAATTGTATACCTACCTGTGGTGGGTTTTTTTTTTCTATCTTCTTCATACTAGTAGTTTAGGAGTCTGCTGACAGTGTCCAGCAGGTCCGTCATTATATTATATATACCTGCAGTAGTGATATATATATATTTTTTATATCATTATCATCTCTATACTAGCAGACGCAGTACGGTAGTCCACGGCTGTAGCTACCTCTGTGTCGTCAGTGCTCGTCCATAATTGTATACCTACCTGTGGTGGGTTTTTTTTTTCTATCTTCTTCATACTAGTAGTTTAGGAGTCTGCTGACAGTGTCCAGCAGGTCCGTCATTATATTATATATACCTGCAGTAGTGATATATATATATTTTTTATATCATTATCATCTCTATACTAGCAGATGCAGTATGGTAGTCCACGGCTGTAGCTACCTCTGTGTCGTCAGTGCTCGTCCATAATTGTATACCTACCTGTGGTGGGTTTTTTTTTCTATCTTCTTCATACTAGTAGTTTAGGAGTCTCCTGACAGTGTCCAGCAGGTCCGTCATTATATTATATATACCTGCAGTAGTGATATATATATATTTTTTATATCATTATCATCTCTATACTAGCAGATGCAGTACGGTAGTCCACGGCTGTAGCTACCTCTGTGTCGTCAGTCACTCGTCATCCATAAGTATACTAGTATCCATCCATCTCCATTGTTTACCTGAGGTGCCTTTTAGTTGTGCCTATTAAAATATGGAGAACAAAAATGTTGAGGTTCCAAAAATAGGGAAAGATCAAGATCCACTTCCACCTCGTGCTGAAGCTGCTGCCACTAGTCATGGCCGAGACGATGAAATTCCATCAACGTTGTCTGCCAAGGCCGATGCCCAATGTCATAGTACAGAGCATGTAAAATCCAAAACACAAAATATCAGTAAAAAAAGGACTCAAAAATCTAAAATAAAATCGTCGGAGGAGAAGCGTAAACTTGCCAATATGCCATTTACCACACGGAGTGGCAAGGAACGGCTGAGGCCCTGGCCTATGTTCATGGCTAGTGGTTCAGCTTCACATGAGGATGGAAGCACTCAGCCTCTCACTAGAAAAATGAAAAGACTTAAGCTGGCAAAAGCACAGCAAAGAACTGTGCGTTCTTCGAAATCACAAATCCACAAGGAGAGTCCAATTGTGTCGGTTGCGATGCCTGACCTTCCCAACACTGGACGTGAAGAGCATGCGCCTTCCACCATTTGCACGCCCCCTGCAAGTGCTGGAAGGAGCACCCGCAGTCCAGTTCCTGATAGTCAGATTGAAGATGTCAGTGTTGAAGTACACCAGGATGAGGAGGATATGGGTGTTGCTGGCGCTGGGGAGGAAATTGACAAGGAGGATTCTGATGGTGAGGTGGTTTGTTTAAGTCAGGCACCCGGGGAGACACCTGTTGTCCGTGGGAGGAATATGGCCATTGACATGCCTGGTGAAAATACCAAAAAAATCAGCTCTTCGGTGTGGAAGTATTTCAACAGAAATGCGGACAACAGGTGTCAAGCCGTGTGTTGCCTTTGTCAAGCTGTAATAAGTAGGGGTAAGGACGTTAACCACCTCGGAACATCCTCCCTTATACGTCACCTGCAGCGCATTCATCATAAGTCAGTGACAAGTTCAAAAACTTTGGGCGACAGCGGAAGCAGTCCACTGACCAGTAAATCCCTTCCTCTTGTAACCAAGCTCACACAAACCACCCCACCAACTCCCTCAGTGTCAATTTCCTCCTTCCCCAGGAATGCCAATAGTCCTGCAGGCCATGTCACTGGCAATTCTGACGAGTCCTCTCCTGCCTGGGATTCCTCCGATGCATCCTTGCGTGTAACGCCTACTGCTGCTGGCGCTGCTGTTGTTGCTGCTGGGAGTCGATGGTCATCCCAGAGGGGAAGTCGTAAGACGACTTTTACTACTTCCACCAAGCAATTGACTGTCCAACAGTCCTTTGCGAGGAAGATGAAATATCACAGCAGTCATCCTGCTGCAAAGCGGATAACTGAGGCCTTGGCATCCTGGGCGGTGAGAAACGTGGTTCCGGTATCCATCATTACTGCAGAGCCAACTATAGACTTGATTGAGGTACTGTGTCCCCGGTACCAAATACCATCTAGGTTCCATTTCTCTAGGCAGGCGATACCGAAAATGTACACAGACCTCAGAAAAAGACTCACCAGTGTCCTAAAAAATGCAGTTGTACCCAATGTCCACTTAACCACGGACATGTGGACAAGTGGAGCAGGGCAGACTCAGGACTATATGACTGTGACAGCCCACTGGGTAGATGTATTGACTCCCGCCGCAAGAACAGCAGCGGCGGCACCAGTAGCAGCATCTCGCAAACGCCAACTCTTTCCTAGGCAGGCTACGCTTTGTATCACCGCTTTCCAGAATACGCACGCAGCTGAAAACCTCTTACGGCAACTGAGGAAGATCATCGCAGAATGGCTTACCCCAATTGGACTCTCCTGTGGATTTGTGGCATCGGACAACGCCAGCAATATTGTGTGTGCATTAAATATGGGCAAATTCCAGCACGTCCCATGTTTTGCACATACCTTGAATTTGGTGGTGCAGAATTATTTAAAAAACGACAGGGGCGTGCAAGAGATGCTGTCGGTGGCCAGAAGAATTGCGGGGCACTTTCGGCGTACAGGCACCACGTACAGAAGACTGGAGCAACACCAAAAACGCCTGAACCTGCCCTGCCATCATCTGAAGCAAGAAGTGGTAACGAGGTGGAATTCAACCCTCTATATGCTTCAGAGGTTGGAGGAGCAGCAAAAGGCCATTCAAGCCTATACAACTGACCACGATATAGGAGGTGGAATGCACCTGTCTCAAGCGCAGTGGAGAATGATTTCAACGTTGTGCAAGGTTCTGCAACCTTTTGAACTTGCCACACGTGAAGTCAGTTCAGACACTGCCAGCCTGAGTCAGGTCATTCCCCTCATCAGGCTTTTGCAGAAGAAGCTGGAGACAGTGAAGGAGGAGCTAACACTGAGCGATTCCGCTAGGCATGTGGGACTTGTGGATGGAGCCCTTAATTCGCTTAACAAGGATTCACGGGTGGTCAATCTGTTGAAATCAGAGCACTACATTTTGGCCACCGTGCTCGATCCTAGATTTAAAACCTACCTTGGATCTCTCTTTCCGGCAGACACAAGTCTGCAGGGGTTCAAAGAACTGCTGGTGAGAAAATTGTCAAGTCAAGCGGAACGCGACCTGTCAACATCTCCTCCTTCACATTCTCCCGCAACTGGGGGTGCGAGGAAAAGGCTCAGAATTCCGAGCCCACCTGCTGGCGGTGATGCAGGGCAGTCTGGAGCGACTGCTGATGCTGACATCTGGTCCGGACTGAAGGACCTGCCAACGATTACGGACATGTCGTCTACTGTCACTGCATATGATTCTCTCACCATTGAAAGAATGGTGGAGGATTATATGAGTGACCGCATCCAAGTAGGAACGTCAGACAGTCCGTACGTATACTGGCAGGAAAAAGAGGCAATTTGGAGGCCCTTGCACAAACTGGCTTTATTCTACCTAAGTTGCCCTCCCACAAGTGTGTACTCCGAAAGAGTGTTTAGTGCCGCCGCTCACCTTGTCAGCAATCGGCGTACGAGGTTACTTCCAGAAAATGTGGAGAAGATGATGTTCATTAAAATTAATTATAATCAATTCCTCCATGGAGACATTCACCAGCAGCAATTGCCTCCACAAAGTACACAGGGAGCTGTGATGGTGGATTCCAGTGGGGACGAATTGATAATCTGTGAGGAGGGGGATGTACACGGTGATGAATCGGAGGATGATGATGAGGTGGACATCTTGCCTCTGTAGAGCCAGTTTGTGCAAGGAGAGATTAATAGCTTCTTTTTTGGTGGGGGTCCAAACCAACCCGTCATTTCAGTCACAGTCGTGTGGCAGACCCTGTCACTGAAATGATGGGTTGGTTAAAGTGTGCATGTCCTGTTTATACAACATAAGGGTGGGTGGGAGGGCCCAAGGACAATTCCATCTTGCACCTCTTTTTTCTTTCATTTTTATTTGCGTCATGTGCTGTTTGGGGAGTGTTTTTTGGAAGGGCCATCCTGCGTGACACTGCAGTGCCACTCCTAGATGGGCCAGGTGTTTGTGTCGGCCACTAGGGTCACTTATCTTAGTCACACAGCTACCTCATTGCGCCTCTTTTTTTTCTTCTTTGCGTCATGTGCTGTTTGGGGAGTATTTTTTGGAAGGGCCATCCGGCCTGACACTGCAGTGCCACTCCTAGATGGGCCAGGTGTTTGTGTCGGCCACTAGGGTCGCTTAGCTTACTCACACAGCTACCTCATTGCGCCTCTTTTTTTCTTTGCGTCATGTGCTGTTTGGGGAGTGTTTTTTGGAAGGGCCATCCTGCGTGACACTGCAGTGCCACTCCTAGATGGGCCAGGTGTTTGTGTCGGCCACTTGGGTCGCTGAGCTTAGTCATCCAGCGACCTCGGTGCAAATTTTAGGACTAAAAATAATATTGTGAGGTGTGAGGTGTTCAGAATAGACTGAAAATGAGTGGAAATTATGGTTATTGAGGTTAATAATACTTTGGGATCAAAATGACCCCCAAATTCTATGATTTAAGCTGTTTTTTAGGGTTTTTTTAAAAAAACACCCGAATCCAAAACACACCCGAATCCGACAAAAAAAATTCGGTGAGGTTTTGCCAAAACGCGTTCGAACCCAAAACACGGCCACGGAACCGAACCCAAAACCAAAACACAAAACCCGAAAAATTTCCGGTGCACATCTCTAGCTCATATGTCATTAATCCTTATTTCATTTATGTGGTGGTGGAAAGTGTTGTGCTTCTGTTGTGCTTCTGTTTCTCCACAGATTTTATGGGGGTCATTCTGAGTTGTTCGCTAGCTGTTTTAATTCACAGCGCAGCGATTAGGTACAAAAGCGGCACTTCTGTGCATGCGTATGTAGCGCAGTGCGCACGCTTGATGTACTTTCACAACAGCCGATGTAGATTCACACAAGGTCTAGCGACGCTTTTCAGTCGCACTGCTGGCTGCAGAGTGGTTGACAGGAAGTGGGTGTTTCTGAGAGGTAACTGACCATTTTCGGGGAGTGTGTGTAAAAAGGCGGGCGTGTCAGATACAAACGCAGGCGTGCCTGGCCAAACGCAGGGCGTGTTCGTGACGTCAAAACAGGAACTAAATAGTCTGCAGTAATTGCTAGCTAGGAGTAAGTCTGGAGCTGCTCATAAAATGCACAATATTTTTTTGTAGCCGCTCTGCGATCCTTTCATTCGCACTTCTGCTAAGCTAAGATACACTCCCAGAGGGCGGCGGCTTAGTGTTTGCACTGCTGCTAAAAGCAGCTAGCGAGCGAACAACTCGGAATGCGGGCCTATGATTGCCAGTAGCCACCAGCACTGGACCATAAATAGTTTGATTTGCTCCTGGACCACCGACGCGTGATACCCCTCCAAAGGGCCTGATTCAGAAATTTATGTAATTTCAATATTTACCTAAATCTCTGAAGTTGTTTGATCTGCGCATGTGCAGATCTGGTTCTGCGATGTCAGTCACAGTGCCCCAAAAGTCGCAACATGACGAGGAGTGTTCCAGAAAACAGTGATGTGTCTGCGCGATATTGCCGGAGACATCATGAGTAACCCGAGGAGCATCTTTTTACTTATGATGACTCTTTTGCGTTTTGCATAATTCTGCACAGCTGCTGTGTACAAAGACGCAGCTGCAATGCGGTGCATTAGCGCCCACCTCGGAATCAGCCCCCCAATTTGGGAACCACTGGTCTGTACAAATACACTGTAATAAATTGAAATTGTTTCTTTCCAGTTTTCTTAGGACAAATTGATCTTCAGTTCTGTATATATCTGTACAAATGTAAGGAGTAAGGAGACTTTTGCTAACAAAAGGGCTGATTCTGAGTCAATGCTGATGTCCACGTACAGTAAATGAGCTTTACATCTAAATTGCGCACTGTCTGCATAAATTGTCGCAGGGCCAATTGAGCCGCACTAACTCTAGTATGCATGGGCTTCCTGGATGGTGAATGGAAGGTGAATAAACTGATGCAGAGTCTGATATACAGGGAGTGTGTTCCAAAGGTTGGGAGCAGCCCTGGTGACGGAGTGATTCAGGCCTGATCGCTGGGCTGCAAACTTTTCTGTCCTGCGTTCAGATAGTCGCCGCCTACAGGATGAGTGGAAATTCGCCGTGCAAGTGCGCAATCACATGTGTACGCCGAGCTGCTAAGATCCACTTTGTGCAGTCTCTGTGCAGCCCAGGACTTACTCCTACAGTGCAGTCACATCAGGCTGATCGGGGACGAAGCTGATGTCAGACACCCTCCCTGAAAACGCTTGTGCACGCCTGCGTTTTTCCATGCACTCCCTATAAACGTTCAGTTGCCACCAACAAATGGCCTCTTCCTATCAACCACCTTGCAAACGCCTGTGCGATCTGATTTTTTGCACCATCCCATCGCTGACCGGCGATGCCCGTTGTTGTTATCATTGCGGTGCATACGCATGTGCAGTTAGGACCTGATCGCACGCTGTGCGAAAACACACAGCAGCGATCAGATCTGAATTACCCCCAAAGTTGGGAAGAGAGGTGGCAGTTGGTAATAGAGCAAATTGGATGGTGAAAGGATGAAGGGAGATGAAGTCAGGGATGAAGGAGGAAAGGATTAGGTGAGGACTTTTGAGGTTACAGTGAAAAGTTTGAATTGAAGTCTATATGGATGTTATGATTCCCGTACTCCAGACCAGAGGTGATCTTATGGCAGAGGTCTGAGTACTGGGAAGATATGCTGGTTGTGGGAGCAGGAGAGCCTAGTAACCCCTGGCGCCCTAACTCCGTTGTCTCGCCCGTGTTATCAGAAATCCCCTGCGAGACTATGGTTGCTTGAGCCCATGGCAGCCGCGTTCGAAGGGCGGATTATGTCTGCCCAACCCCGATGCCCCCGCAGGTCTTAATGGGAGACAAAGGGAAATCCGAGACAGGGTGATAACAAGGGGCCCTCTGACTAAGCAACCAGGCCAGGGATTACAAGCTAACTAACTTAAACCAAAGGTATGTGCGGATTAGCCGCCAGGGAAAAGGACAACCAAAGATCCACTGATCCGTTACTCCTATCCAGCACCGCTGGATACCAGAGTGGATCTGTGGGAGCGGAATCCTCCGCAAAAGCTCCAGAACACAAATAACCTAAATAATAAACAGTAAGCGGACAAGCCGCAACACACGGCTGCGCCGCGACTCACGAACACCACAGGATGTTAAAAGGTGCTCGGTCAGACTCCAGGAATAGATGACAAACTTCCGAGTACAGGATCACTGAGGACAGGAACAACCGGATTGAGCAGGACTGGAAACTCTCTGTAGCTGACACAGGCAAACAGGAAGCTATCACCGGCGTCTGTAAGAAGTCCTGAGAGTGCCTTTATTCAGGAACCCTCCTATCAGGATCCAGACAAGGTAATCTCAGGTAATGCCGTGCAGCTTGCATGCTGCACGGCCAGCACACCAAAATATAATTAGAACAGACCCAGCAACGGGGAACGCGGCCGAACGTGGCGTCCCCGTTGCTAAGGTCAGAGCGGCTCCGTGCGCCCGGCGTCTAGCGTTGCCAGGGAGCCGGCGGCTGTACGCGCACGGCGTCCCTGGTTGCTAGGCGCCGGGCCGCACCGACGAGCGGACCCCGGCGCCTAACAGTACCCCCCCCCCTTGAGGAGGGGTCAAGGAACCCCTAAAGCCAGGTTTCTGAGGAAATTCTCGAAAAAATGCCCTTTTGAGCCTCGGGGCATGAAGATCCTCATCCAGGACTCAAGACCTTTCCTCTGGCCCATAACCTCTCCAATGTACCAAAAAATAAAGCCGACCCCGGGACAACTTGGAATCGAGAACCTTCTCCACCAAGAACTCCTGCTGACCCTGTACATTTATTGGTGATCTCCCCTGAGATATTTTACGAGGAAATCTACTAGACGAAACATATGGTTTCAGCAATGAGCAATGGAAGGTATTTCCGATCCGCAAAGTTTTTGGTAAACGTAACCGGAAAGCAACTGGATTGACTTTTTTGATAATGTGAAATGGTCCAATAAATCTAGGACCCAATCTGGCTGAGGTTTGTCGAAGTTTAATGTTGCGAGTCGACAACCACACCCTGTCTCCTACTTTAAAAGTGCACGGCCGCCGGAGCCTGTCAGAAATTTTTTTTTCCCGGAATGCTGCTTTTCTGAGAGCCAGGTGCACTTTTCTCCAAATAAGTTTAAGATGAGAGGTCAGGGCCAGAGAGGAGACAGAGGAATGTTGAAAAAATGAATTAGCTCTGGGGTGAAAACCAAAAACTGCAAAAAATGGAGACACATTGGTGGAGGAATGACAGGCATTATTATAAGCAAACTCCGCCAATGGAAGAAACTCAGACCAGTCATTTTGGAGTTTGGCCGAGTACAAACGCAAATATTGTTTTAGGGATTGGTTAACTCGCTCAGTCTGCCCATTGGATTGGGGATGATAGCCGGACGTTAAAGATAATTTCATCTTTAACGAAGCACAAAAAGACTTCCAAAATTGTGCAATGAATTGTGGACCCCGATCAGAAACAATATCAGTGGGTAAGCCATGGAGTCTGAAAACATGGCGGAGGAACAAGACTGCCAATCCCTGGGCAGATGGCAATCGGGGAAGAGCAATGAAATGGGCCATTTTGCTAAAACGGTCCACTACCACCCATATGACTCGGCATCCGGCTGACAGAGGGAGGTCCACCACAAAATCCATGGAGATATGCGACCATGGCCTAAGAGGAACATTCAAGGGCATAAGTTGACCTATAGGCAAAGAACGGGGAACTTTATGCTGTGCACAGACCTGACACGAAAAAACAAACTCTTTAATGTCTTTGGAAAGACCAGGCCACCATACTGAGCGGGAGACTAATTCCAAAGTCTTAGCGATTCCCGGATGCCCGGCAACTTTGCTATCATGAAACTCCGTCAAAACAGTTGCTCTCAAAAACTCAGGGACAAAAAGACGACCAGCAGGAGTATTTCCAGGAGCTTGATGTTGAAGCAGCTTTAACTGGGTAAATACATCCTGTGTGAGGCCTGCCCGAATGACTGAAGACGGAAGTATGGGAGTAACAGGACTGTTGTCTTGAACTGGAAGAAAACTGCGTGACAGGGCATCTGCCTTAGTATTCTTGGAACCTGGCCTGAAGGTGATAATGAATTTGAAACGAGTAAAAAATAAAGCCCAACGAGCCTGCCGGGCATTCAGTCGTTTAGCTGATTCAATGTATTGAAGATTTTTGTGATCAGTCAAAACTGAAATGGTATGAGTCGCTCCTTCAAGCCAATGCCTCCACTCCTCGAAAGCCCATTTAATAGCCAGCAATTCCCGGTTACCAACATCGTAGTTGGATTCTGCAGATGAGAATTTCCTGGACATAAAGGCACAAGGATGTAATTCAAGGGAATCCGGATCCTTCTGAGAAAGGATAGCCCCTACTCCAACCTCCGAGGCATCAACCTCAACAATGAAAGGCAATTCTGGGTTGGGATGTCTAAGGACAGGGGCTGAGACAAAGGCTTGTTTCAAGGCCTGAAAAGATAACTCAGCTTCACGTGACCAATTGGTAGGATCTGCTCCCTTCTTAGTCAGTGCCACAATGGGAGCAACTAGGTCAGAGAAAGAGTGAATAAATCTTCTATAGTAGTTCGCAAACCCTAAAAAGCGCTGAATTGCTTTTAAGTTGGTGGGTTGCGCCCAACTATGGATGGCTTGGAGCTTCTTTGGTTCCATACGGAATCCCCGAGGGGAAATAATGTACCCTAAAAAGGATACCTCCGTGACATGAAATTCACACTTCTCCAGCTTGGCATATAGGTGATTTTCACGTAATTTCTTTAGAACCTGACGCACCTGGGTAACATGTTGTTCTACAGAGTCAGAATATATCAAAATATCGTCTAAGTAGACTACAACGAATCTTCCAAGAAATTCACGGAGCACATCGTTAATGAGATCCTGGAAAACTGCCGGAGCGTTAGACAGGCCAAATGGCATAACCAGATACTCATAGTGGCCTGACTGAGTACTGAATGCCGTTTTCCACTCATCCCCTGACTTGATTCTGATGAGGTTATATGCTCCTCTCAGGTCAATCTTAGAAAAAATCACAGCCGAACGTAGCTGATCAAAGAGGACAGAGATCAGCGGCAGAGGGTAAGTATTCTTTACTGAGATTTTATTCAAAGCTCTAAAGTCAATGCAGGGTCTGAGTGAACCATCCTTCTTCTCTACGAAGAAGAAACCTGCACTTAAAGGGGATTTAGATGGCCTGATAAATCCTTTCCCAAGACTTTCTTTCACATACTCATTCATGGCCACAGTTTCAGGACCAGACAATGCATATAACCTTCCTTTAGGCAACGTGGCACCAGGAATTAGCTCAATGGCACAATCATAAGGCCTATGGGGAGGCAGAATATCCGCATTGCCCTTGGAAAATACATCAACAAATTCCTGGTATTCCCCAGGAATAGGTGCGGGAACGGCGGCAGCTACTCGGATAGGAAGCGTAATACATTCTTTATTACAGATGGTACCCCATTGTAAGATCTCCCCCGACTGCCAATCAATGATGGGATTATGAAAGGCCAGCCAAGGGTGACCCAGAACCACAGGAACTGCTGGACAATGGGTAAGGAAAAACTCAATCTTTTCAGAATGCAGAGCTCCTACCGAGAGTAAAACAGGAGGTGTGCATAGAGAAATAACCCCATTGGACAAGGGACTCCCATCTAAACCATGCATGGTGACACACCTACCCAAGGTTAACTGAGGAATACCTAAGGCCTTGGCCCATGTTAAATCCATAAAGTTCCCTGCAGCTCCACTGTCCACAAAAGCAGAGACCGAGGAACAGAGGCTGCCAAAGGAAACTTTAGCAGGAACTAACAGTGAATTATTTGAGGAGATAAGCTGCAGACCAAAGTGAACCCCCTCACAACTCACTTGGTCAGGAAGTTTCCCGACTTGTTCGGACAACTACGGGCAAAATGTCCCTTACCTCCACAGTATAAACAAAGACCAGAATTTTGCCTCCTGGTTCTTTCTTCAGGAGACAATTTGGAAAGACCTATCTGCATAGGCTCCTCCATGTCTACAGGAATGGAAAGAACACAAGGAGTAGACCCGACAGATGCCCCTTTTTCAGCCCTCCGCTCTCTGAGCCGACGATCTATCTTAATAGAGAGCTCCATGAGTTTATCGAGAGTCTCAGGAGTGGGATACTGAAGGAGACTGTCTTTTATAGATTCAGATAAGCCGAGGCGAAACTGACTGCGTAGGGCTGGGTCATTCCATCCACAGTCGTTCGACCAACGGCGAAACTCCGTACAATAACTCTCTGCGGGATTCCTACCCTGTCTAAGAGCACGCAACTGACTCTCAGCGGACGCCTCTCTATCAGGGTCGTCATACAATTGCCCTAAAGATTTTAAAAAGGCGTCTACAGACGATAAGGCCAGATCGTCTGTCTTTAAACCAAAAGCCCAGGTCTGAGGATCCCCCTGAAGCAGAGAAATAATAATTCCAACCCGCTGAGCCTCCGTACCTGAGGAGACTGGTCTTAAACGAAAATAAAGTTTACAAGACTCTTTAAAATTAAAAAACTGTTTTCTTTCCCCAGAAAAACGGTCAGGCAGATGCATTTTTGGTTCAGGGATGACCCTCGGGGAAGTCCGTAACAGATCTTCCTGTGACCTCACCCGGAGGGACAGATCCTGAACCATCTGAGTAAGTTCTTGAATCTGACTAACTAGAAGCTGGCCAGGATTTGGCCCAACACCGGCGGGATTCATGAGGCCGACAAAATCTCCCAACTGAATAAGTGAAAAAAAAAGATTAACTCCTGTTAATTTAATTTTTTTTTTTCTTTTGTCTGGCCGGTGATAATGTTATGATTCCCGTACTCCAGACCAGAGGTGATCTTATGGCAGAGGTCTGAGTACTGGGAAGATATGCTGGTTGTGGGAGCAGGAGAGCCTAGTAACCCCTGGCGCCCTAACTCCGTTGTCTCGCCCGTGTTATCAGAAATCCCCTGCGAGACTATGGTTGCTTGAGCCCATGGCAGCCGCGTTCGAAGGGCGGATTATGTCTGCCCAACCCCGATGCCCCCGCAGGTCTTAATGGGAGACAAAGGGAAATCCGAGACAGGGTGATAACAAGGGGCCCTCTGACTAAGCAACCAGGCCAGGGATTACAAGCTAACTAACTTAAACCAAAGGTATGTGCGGATTAGCCGCCAGGGAAAAGGACAACCAAAGATCCACTGATCCGTTACTCCTATCCAGCACCGCTGGATACCAGAGTGGATCTGTGGGAGCGGAATCCTCCGCAAAAGCTCCAGAACACAAATAACCTAAATAATAAACAGTAAGCGGACAAGCCGCAACACACGGCTGCGCCGCGACTCACGAACACCACAGGATGTTAAAAGGTGCTCGGTCAGACTCCAGGAATAGATGACAAACTTCCGAGTACAGGATCACTGAGGACAGGAACAACCGGATTGAGCAGGACTGGAAACTCTCTGTAGCTGACACAGGCAAACAGGAAGCTATCACCGGCGTCTGTAAGAAGTCCTGAGAGTGCCTTTATTCAGGAACCCTCCAATCAGGATCCAGACAAGGTAATCTCAGGTAATGCCGTGCAGCTTGCATGCTGCACGGCCAGCACACCAAAATATAATTAGAACAGACCCAGCAACGGGGAACGCGGCCGAACGTGGCGTCCCCGTTGCTAAGGTCAGAGCGGCTCCGTGCGCCCGGCGTCTAGCGTTGCCAGGGAGCCGGCGGCTGTACGCGCACGGCGTCCCTGGTTGCTAGGCGCCGGGCCGCACCGACGAGCGGACCCCGGCGCCTAACAATGGATATGGGAGTCACTGTAGTGTCTAGTAGAGGGGGGTGGTAGATGCTGAGAGTTGGAGCAGTATAAAGGATTGATTGAAGTGGAGATAGGTGGCAGGTGGGAGGGCCAGAAAAGAAGATGTTGCAGTAGTCTAGTTGAAAGATGACCAGTGAGTGGATGAGGGTCTTTGTTGCCTGCAAGGTAAGAGAGTCTATTCCTGGAGATATTAAGAAGGTGAAAACCTAAAAAATAGGAGAGACCTTGCAGGGTTTAAAGGAGCATGCGGACTCCCCCAAGATATTAAAGCTCTTTACTTCAATCCTTCCGCCACCGTCCTCGACCACTACTCTTGGATCCCTTACCTATGTCCAACAGCAGTAGGCAGGGTTCAGGGCCGGTTCGAGGGTCCTCTGTGGCCCGGGCAGGAAATGGGGGCATGGCTTAATACAGGGGGCGTGGTCAGTTACGCCCCCTGTATAGTAGTAGCGCCGCTTAAATGTCCTCTCCACGAAGGGAAACTAGACGCATAACATCTAGTTCCCTTCACAGGGGACACAGCTCACAGCCGGGGGACACAGCGGGCAGCGGAGGGCACAGTAGTGGCGGATCTTGCCATGGTGCGGCGCCCTCCGGAGGGCGCCAGCACCCTCCGGAAGGCGGCGCCCCGGGCAAAAGTCCTGCTTGCCTGTGGCAAGATCCGCTACTGGCAGGGTTGTCCCCTCTCATCTTAACCACGGTTATGAAGAACCTGGTCGCCGAGATTAGGTGTAATTTGAATATCTCGGACAGCACCATAAGTGGGCGTCAGTGCGCCCTGTACCATCCTCATCCACTAACGACTAACCCCATGATATCATGACCTCCTGCTTCACAGGCTCCACAGTAGCGCTACTGGCTGCAGTGGCAGCAGTCCTGAAATCACATCTTATTCCCCCAGTGATTGATCTGTGCACAATAAAAGTGAGAGCGGCCAGGGACGGCTCCAGGCCTATTAGCACTAGAGATGAGCGGGTTCGGTTTCTTTGAATCCGAACCCGCACGAACTTCACTTTTTTTTCCACGAGTCCGAGCGACTCGGATCTTCCCGCCTTGCTCGGTTAACCCGAGCGCGCCCGAACGTCATCATGACGCTGTCGGATTCTCGCGAGGCTCGGATTCTATCGCGAGACTCGGATTCTATATAAGGAGCCGCGCGTCGCCGCCATTTTCACTCGTGCATTGAGATTGATAGGGAGAGGACGTGTCTGGCGTCCTCTCCATTAGAATAGAGATAGATAGATTAGATAGAGAGAGATTGTGCAGAGTCGCAGACAGAGTTAGTTTACCACAGTCAGTGACCAGTGCAGTTGCTAGTTAACTTTTATTTAATATAATATATCCGTTCACTTCTCTCTGCTATATCCGTTCTCTGCCTGAAAAAAAAAACGATACACAGCACAGTCAGTCACACAGTGTGACTCAGTCTGTGTGCACTCAGCTCAGCCCAGTGTGCTGCACAGTCATCAATGTATAAATTAAAAGCTTATAATTAATTGTGGGGGAGACTGGGGAGCACTGCAGGTTGTTAGCAGGAGCCAGGAGTACAATTATATTAATTAACAGTGCACACTTTTGCTGCAGGAGTGGTGACCAGTGCCTGACCACCAGTATAGTATTGTTGTATACTACTAATATCTCTTTAAATATCAACCAGTCTATATTAGCAGCAGACACAGTACAGTGCGGTAGTTCACGGCTGTGGCTACCTCTGTGTCGGCACACGGCAGGCAGTCCGTCCGACCAGAATTGTATTATTTATTATTATATACCTACCACCTAACCGTGGTTTTTTTTTCATTCTTTATACCGTCATAGTGTCATCCTAATTGTTACGAGTATACTACTATCTCTTTATCAACCAGTGTACAGTGCGGTAGTTCACGGCTGTGGCTACCTCTGTGTCGGCACACGGCAGGCAGTCCGTCCGACCAGAATTGTATTATTTATTATTATATACCTACCACCTAACCGTGGTTTTTTTTTCATTCTTTATACCGTCATAGTGTCATCCTAATTGTTACGAGTATACTACTATCTCTTTATCAACCAGTGTACAGTGCGGTAGTTCACGGCTGTGGCTACCTCTGTGTCGGCACACGGCAGGCAGTCCGTCCGACCAGAATTGTATTATTTATTATTATATACCTACCACCTAACCGTGGTTTTTTTTTCATTCTTTATACCGTCATAGTGTCATCCTAATTGTTACGAGTATACTACTATCTCTTTATCAACCAGTGTACAGTGCGGTAGTTCACGGCTGTGGCTACCTCTGTGTCGGCACACGGCAGGCAGTCCGTCCGACCAGAATTGTATTATTTATTATTATATACCTACCACCTAACCGTGGTTTTTTTTTCATTCTTTATACCGTCATAGTGTCATCCTAATTGTTACGAGTATACTACTATCTCTTTATCAACCAGTGTACAGTGCGGTAGTTCACGGCTGTGGCTACCTCTGTGTCGGCACACGGCAGGCAGTCCGTCCGACCAGAATTGTATTATTTATTATTATATACCTACCACCTAACCGTGGTTTTTTTTTCATTCTTTATACCGTCATAGTGTCATCCTAATTGTTACGAGTATACTACTATCTCTTTATCAACCAGTGTACAGTGCGGTAGTTCACGGCTGTGGCTACCTCTGTGTCGGCAGTCGGCAGGCAGTCCGTCCATCCATAATTGTATTATTATTATAATATATACCACCTAACCGTGGTTTTTTTTTCATTCTTTATACCGTCATAGTGTCATACTAGTTGTTACGAGTATACTACTATCTCTTTATCAACCAGTGTACAGTGCGGTAGTTCACGGCTGTGGCTACCTCTGTGTCGGCAGTCGGCAGGCAGTCCGTCCATCCATAATTGTATTATTATTATAATATATACCACCTAACTGTGGTTTTTTTTGCATTCTTTATACCGTCGTCATAGTGTCATACTAGTTGTTACGAGTATACTACTATCTCTTTATCAACCAGTGTACAGTGCGGTAGTTCACGGCTGTGGCTACCTCTGTGTCGGCAGTCGGCAGGCAGTCCGTCCATCCATAATTGTATTATTATTATAATATATACCACCTAACCGTGGTTTTTTTTTCATTCTTTATACCGTCGTCATAGTGTCATACTAGTTGTTACGAGTATACTACTATCTCTTTATCAACCAGTGTACAGTGCGGTAGTTCACGGCTGTGGCTACCTCTGTGTCGGCAGTCGGCAGGCAGTCCGTCCATCCATAATTGTATTATTATTATAATATATACCACCTAACCGTGGTTTTTTTTTCATTCTTTATACCGTCGTCATAGTGTCATACTAGTTGTTACGAGTATACTACTATCTCTTTATCAACCAGTGTACAGTGCGGTAGTTCACGGCTGTGGCTACCTCTGTGTCGGCAGTCGGCAGGCAGTCCGTCCATCCATAATTGTATTATTATTATAATATATACCACCTAACCGTGGTTTTTTTTTCATTCTTTATACCGTCGTCATAGTGTCATACTAGTTGTTACGAGTATACTACTATCTCTTTATCAACCAGTGTACAGTGCGGTAGTTCACGGCTGTGGCTACCTCTGTGTCGGCAGTCGGCAGGCAGTCCGTCCATCCATAATTGTATTATTATTATAATATATACCACCTAACCGTGGTTTTTTTTTCATTCTTTATACCGTCGTCATAGTGTCATACTAGTTGTTACGAGTATACTACTATCTCTTTATCAACCAGTGTACAGTGCGGTAGTTCACGGCTGTGGCTACCTCTGTGTCGGCAGTCGGCAGGCAGTCCGTCCATCCATAATTGTATTATTATTATAATATATACCACCTAACCGTGGTTTTTTTTTCATTCTTTATACCGTCGTCATAGTGTCATACTAGTTGTTACGAGTATACTACTATCTCTTTATCAACCAGTGTACAGTGCGGTAGTTCACGGCTGTGGCTACCTCTGTGTCGGCAGTCGGCAGGCAGTCCGTCCATCCATAATTGTATTATTATTATAATATATACCACCTAACCGTGGTTTTTTTATACCACCTAACCGTGGCAGTCCGTCCATAATTGTATACTAGTATCCAATCCATCCATCTCCATTGTTTACCTGAGGTGCCTTTTAGTTCTGCCTATAAAATATGGAGAACAAAAAAGTTGAGGTTCCAAAATTAGGGAAAGATCAAGATCCACTTCCACCTCGTGCTGAAGCTGCTGCCACTAGTCATGGCCGAGACGATGAAATGCCAGCAACGTCGTCTGCCAAGGCCGATGCCCAATGTCATAGTACAGAGCATGTCAAATCCAAAACACCAAATATCAGAAAAAAAAGGACTCCAAAACCTAAAATAAAATTGTCGGAGGAGAAGCGTAAACTTGCCAATATGCCATTTACCACACGGAGTGGCAAGGAACGGCTGAGGCCCTGGCCTATGTTCATGGCTAGTGGTTCAGCTTCACATGAGGATGGAAGCACTCAGCCTCTCGCTAGAAAACTGAAAAGACTCAAGCTGGCAAAAGCACCGCAAAGAACTGTGCGTTCTTTGAAATCCCAAATCCACAAGGAGAGTCCAATTGTGTCGTTTGCGATGCCTGACCTTCCCAACACTGGACGTGAAGAGCATGCGCCTTCCACTATTTGCATGCCCCCTGCAAGTGCTGGAAGGAGCACCCGCAGTCCAGTTCCTGATAGTCAGATTGAAGATGTCAGTGTTGAAGTACACCAGGATGAGGAGGATATGGGTGTTGCTGGCGCTGGGGAGGAAATTGACCAGGAGGATTCTGATGGTGAGGTGGTTTGTTTAAGTCAGGCACCCGGGGAGACACCTGTTGTCCGTGGGAGGAATATGGCCGTTGACATGCCAGGTGAAAATACCAAAAAAATCAGCTCTTCGGTGTGGAGGTATTTCACCAGAAATGCGGACAACAGGTGTCAAGCCGTGTGTTCCCTTTGTCAAGCTGTAATAAGTAGGGGTAAGGACGTTAACCACCTCGGAACATCCTCCCTTATACGTCACCTGCAGCGCATTCATAATAAGTCAGTGACAAGTTCAAAAACTTTGGGTGACAGCGGAAGCAGTCCACTGACCAGTAAATCCCTTCCTCTTGTAACCAAGCTCACGCAAACCACCCCACCAACTCCCTCAGTGTCAATTTCCTCCTTCCCCAGGAATGCCAATAGTCCTGCAGGCCATGTCACTGGCAAGTCTGACGAGTCCTTTCCTGCCTGGGATTCCTCCGATGCATCCTTGCGTGTAACGCCTACTGCTGCTGGCGCTGCTGTTGTTGCCGCTGGGAGTCGATGGTCATCCCAGAGGGGAAGTCGTAAGCCCACTTGTACTACTTCCAGTAAGCAATTGACTGTTCAACAGTCCTTTGCGAGGAAGATGAAATATCACAGCAGTCATCCTACTGCAAAGCGGATAACTGAGTCCTTGACAACTATGTTGGTGTTAGACGTGCGTCCGGTATCCGCCGTTAGTTCACAGGGAACTAGACAATTTATTGAGGCAGTGTGCCCCCGTTACCAAATACCATCTAGGTTCCACTTCTCTAGGCAGGCGATACCGAGAATGTACACGGACGTCAGAAAAAGACTCACCAGTGTCCTAAAAAATGCAGTTGTACCCAATGTCCACTTAACCACGGACATGTGGACAAGTGGAGCAGGGCAGGGTCAGGACTATATGACTGTGACAGCCCACTGGGTAGATGTATGGACTCCCGCCGCAAGAACAGCAGCGGCGGCACCAGTAGCAGCATCTCGCAAACGCCAACTCTTTCCTAGGCAGGCTACGCTTTGTATCACCGCTTTCCAGAATACGCACACAGCTGAAAACCTCTTACGGCAACTGAGGAAGATCATCGCGGAATGGCTTACCCCAATTGGACTCTCCTGTGGATTTGTGGCATCGGACAACGCCAGCAATATTGTGTGTGCATTAAATATGGGCAAATTCCAGCACGTCCCATGTTTTGCACATACCTTGAATTTGGTGGTGCAGAATTTTTTAAAAAACGACAGGGGCGTGCAAGAGATGCTGTCGGTGGCCAGAAAAATTGCGGGACACTTTCGGCGTACAGGCACCACGTACAGAAGACTGGAGCACCACCAAAAACTACTGAACCTGCCCTGCCATCATCTGAAGCAAGAAGTGGTAACGAGGTGGAATTCAACCCTCTATATGCTTCAGAGGTTGGAGGAGCAGCAAAAGGCCATTCAAGCCTATACAATTGAGCACGATATAGGAGATGGAATGCACCTGTCTCAAGTGCAGTGGAGAATGATTTCAACGTTGTGCAAGGTTCTGATGCCCTTTGAACTTGCCACACGTGAAGTCAGTTCAGACACTGCCAGCCTGAGTCAGGTCATTCCCCTCATCAGGCTTTTGCAGAAGAAGCTGGAGGCATTGAAGAAGGAGCTAACACGGAGCGATTCCGCTAGGCATGTGGGACTTGTGGATGCAGCCCTTAATTCGCTTAACAAGGATTCACGGGTGGTCAATCTGTTGAAATCAGAGCACTACATTTTGGCCACCGTGCTCGATCCTAGATTTAAAGCCTACCTTGGATCTCTCTTTCCCGCAGACACAGGTCTGCTGGGGTTGAAAGACCTGCTGGTGACAAAATTGTCAAGTCAAGCGGAACGCGACCTGTCAACATCTCCTCCTTCACATTCTCCCGCAACTGGGGGTGCGAGGAAAAGGCTCAGAATTCCGAGCCCACCCGCTGGCGGTGATGCAGGGCAGTCTGGAGCGACTGCTGATGCTGACATCTGGTCCGGACTGAAGGACCTGACAACGATTACGGACATGTCGTCTACTGTCACTGCATATGATTCTCTCAACATTGATAGAATGGTGGAGGATTATATGAGTGACCGCATCCAAGTAGGCACGTCACACAGTCCGTACTTATACTGGCAGGAAAAAGAGGCAATTTGGAGGCCCTTGCACAAACTGGCTTTATTCTACCTAAGTTGCCCTCCCACAAGTGTGTACTCCGAAAGAGTGTTTAGTGCCGCCGCTCACCTTGTCAGCAATCGGCGTACGAGGTTACATCCAGAAAATGTGGAGAAGATGATGTTCATTAAAATGAATTATAATCAATTCCTCCGCGGAGACATTGACCAGCAGCAATTGCCTCCACAAAGTACACAGGGAGCTGAGATGGTGGATTCCAGTGGGGACGAATTGATAATCTGTGAGGAGGGGGATGTACACGGTGATATATCGGAGGGTGAAGATGAGGTGGACATCTTGCCTCTGTAGAGCCAGTTTGTGCAAGGAGAGATTAATTGCTTCTTTTTTGGGGGGGGTCCAAACCAACCCGTCATATCAGTCACAGTCGTGTGGCAGACCCTGTCACTGAAATGATGGGTTGGTTAAAGTGTGCATGTCCTGTTTTGTTTATACAACATAAGGGTGGGTGGGAGGGCCCAAGGATAATTCCATCTTGCACCTCTTTTTTCTTTTCTTTTTCTTTGCATCATGTGCTGATTGGGGAGGGTTTTTTGGAAGGGACATCCTGCGTGACACTGCAGTGCCACTCCTAGATGGGCCCGGTGTTTGTGTCGGCCACTAGGGTCGCTAATCTTACTCACACAGCTACCTCATTGCGCCTCTTTTTTTCTTTGCGTCATGTGCTGTTTGGGGAGGGTTTTTTGGAAGGGACATCCTGCGTGACACTGCAGTGCCACTCCTAGATGTGCCCGGTGTTTGTGTCGGCCACTAGGGTCGCTAATCTTACTCACACAGTCAGCTACCTCATTGCGCCTCTTTTTTTCTTTGCGTCATGTGCTGTTTGGGGAGGGTTTTTTGGAAGGGCCATCCTGCGTGACACTGCAGTGCCACTCCTAGATGGGCCCGGTGTTTGTGTCGGCCACTAGGGTCGCTTATCTTACTCACACAGCGACCTCGGTGCAAATTTTAGGACTAAAAATAATATTGTGAGGTGTGATGTGTTCAGAATAGGCTGAAAATGAGTGTAAATTATGTTTTTTGAGGTTAATAATACTTTGGGATCAAAATTACCCCCAAATTCTATGATTTAAGCTGTTTTTTAGGGTTTTTTTAAAAAAACACCCGAATCCAAAACACACCCGAATCCGACAAAAAAAATTCGGTGAGGTTTTGCCAAAACGCGGTCGAACCCAAAACACGGCCGCGGAACCGAACCCAAAACCAAAACACAAAACCCGAAAAATTTCCGGCGCTCATCTCTAATTAGCACCCTGAGCGAGAAAATGTAAAAGCGCCCCCCCATATGCGCTCGCGCTCCTGGGAAAGTGGGTGTGACCTCTTTGGAAAGTGGGCGTGGCCTCATAACTTTATATCATCAAACTATAAATATATTTTCACATCCCCTCTACGCACACAATTAGCAGTCTTACACATAACAGCCACAGTAGTGTTCCTTACACACAATGTCTCCAGTATAGTGCCAGATACACATAATATCTCCAGTATAGTGCCAGATACACATTATGTCTCCAGTATAGTGCCAGATACACATTATGTCTCCAGTATAGTGCCAGATACACATAATGTCTCCAGTGTAGTGCCAGATACACATAATGTCTCCAGTATAGTGCCAGATACACACAATGTCTCCAGTATAGTGCCAGATACACATAATATCTCCAGTATAGTGCCAGATACACATTATGTCTCCAGTATAGTGCCAGATACACATTATGTCTCCAGTATAGTGCCAGATACACATTATGTCTCCAGTATAGTGCCAGATACACATAATGTCTCCAGTGTAGTGCCAGATACACATAATGTCTCCAGTATAGTGCCAGATACACACAATGTCTCCAGTATAGTGCCAGATACACATAATGTCTCCAGTATAGTGCCAGATACACATAATGTCTCCAGTATAGTGCCAGATACACATAATGTCTCCAGTATAGTGCCAGATGCACATTATGTCTCCAGTATAGTGCCAGATACACATAATGTCTCCAGTGTAGTGCCAGATACACACAATGTCTCCAGTATAGTGCCAGATACACACAATGTCTCCAGGTTAGTGCCAGATACACATAATGTGCAGTGCCAGCTACACATGACATGCCCCGCAGCAGTGCCAGTTACACATGACATGCCCCACAGCAGTGCCAGCTACACATGACATGCCCCCCAGCAGTGCCAGCTACACATGACATGCCCCCCAGTAGTGCCAGCTACACATGACATGCCCCGCAGCAGTGCCAGCTACACATGACATGCCCCCCAGCAGTGCCAGCTACACATGACATGCCCCCCAGCAGTGCAGGCTACACATGATAGTGTTCACTTTTTAGGGCAGGGTGCTTATCACAGGGAGGGCACATTTTTAAGTTAGGAGGGCAAAATGATGTACATACTATAATGCTTGTTGTTCCCATATGCTAAAGCATGGACAGTGCGCGTCAAAGGCGTGCAGCAAAAATTTAGGGGCGTTGCTCATGGGGAAGGTGCGTGGCCACATAATAGTGGAAATTCGCATTACACCACACAGTAGTGCAGCTAATACACATTGCACCAGGTAGAACCTCCTATACACTTTAGAAACATAGAAACATAGAATTTGTCGGCAGATAAGAACCACTTGGCCCATCTAGTCTGCCCCTTTTTTTTTTTTTTACATTATTTTTATCTCTAACATTATTTGATCCTTATTTCTTTGTAAGGATATCCTTATGTCTATCCCATGCATGTTTAAATTGCTCTACTGTCTTAGCCTCTACCACCTCTGATGGGAGGCTATTCCACTTGTCCACTACCCTTTCTGTGAAATAATTTTTCCGCAAATTTCCCCTGAACCTCCCCCCCTCCAGCCTCAGTGCATGTCCTCGTGTCCTATTGCTTCTCTTCATTTGGAGAATGTTTCCCTCCTGGACTTTGTTAAAACCCTTGATATATTTGAAAGTTTCTATCATGTCCCCCCTTTCCCTTCTCTGCTCCAAACTATACATATTGAGATTTCTTAGTCTTTCTGGGTATGTTTTGTGATGTAGGCCATGCACCATTTTAGTTGCCCTCCTTTGTACAGTTTCTAATGTATTAATAATATCCTTTTGAAGATATGGCCTCCAGAACTGAATACAGTATTCTAGATGAGGCCGTACCAATGACCTATACAGTGGCATTATTACTTCTTTCTTTCTGCTGCTGATTCCTCTCCCAATGCAGCCAAGCATCTGACTAGCCTTCCTCATTGCCTTGTTACATTGCTTACCTGCCTTTAAGTCATCTGAAATAGTGACTCCTAGATCCCTTTCCTCCTCAGTAGTTTCCAGTGACGTGCGGTGAGGTCAATGACTGGGGAGGCACTGGCTAACAAAACTGGATTTACACACTCACTGCCCCTACACACACACACAATGTTCTCCCATATACTGTACTCACTATGTTCCCATACACACACTGCGCCTCCATACACACTGAGCTCACACACACCCTGAGCCCCCACACACACTGAGCTCACACACACACTGTGGCCCTATACACACATATATATTGTGCTCCCATATACTCACTATGTTCCCATACACACACACTATGCCCCCATACACACTGAGCTCACTCACACACACACACACACACACACACACACACACACACACACACACTGTGGCCCTATACACACATATATACTGTGCTTCCATATACTCACTATGTTCCCATATGCTCACACACACTATGCCCCCATACACACTGAGCTCACACACACACACACACACACACACACACACACACACACACACACTGTGCCCCATACACACTGAGCTCACACACACACACACACACACACACACACACACACACACACTGTGGCCCTATACACACATATATATTGTGCTCCCATATACTCACTATGTTCCCATACACACACACACACACACACACACACACACACACTATGCCCCCATACACACAGCTCACACACACACACACACACACACACACACACACACACACACACACACACACACACACTGTGGCCCTATACACACATATATATTGTGCTCCCATATACTCACTATGTTCCCATACACACACACTATGCCCCCATACACACTGAGCTCACTCACACACACACACACACACACACACACACACACACACACACACACACACACACACACTGTGGCCCTATATACACATATATACTATGCTTCCATATACTCACTATGTTCACATATGCACACACACACTATGCCCCCATACACACTGAGCTCATACACACACACACACACACACACACACACACACACACACTGTGCCCCATACACACTGAGCTCACACACACACACACACACACACACACACACACACACACACACACACACACACACACACTGTGGCCCTATACACACATATATACTGTGCTTCCATATACTCACTATGTTCCCATATGCTCACACACACTATGCCCCCATACACACTGAGCTCACACACACACACACACACACACACACACACACACACACACACACACACACACTGTGCCCCATACACACTGAGCTCACACACACACACACACACACACACACACACACACACACACACACACACACACACACTGTGGCCCTATACACACATATATACTGTGCTTCCATATACTCACTATGTTCCCATATGCACACACACAATGTGCCCCCATACACTGAGCTCACACACACACACACACACACACACACACACACACACACACACACACTGTGGCCCTATACACACATATATATTGTGCTCCCATATACTCACTCTGTTCCCATACACACACACACACACACACACACACACACACACACACACACACACACTATGCCCCCATACACACTGAGCTCACACACACACACACACACACACACACACACACACACACACACACACACACACACACACACACACACACACACACACACACTGTGGCCCTATACACACATATATATTGTGCTCCCATATACTCACTATGTTCCCATGCACACACACACTATGCCCCCATACACACTGAGCTCACACACACACACACACACACACACACACACACACACACACACACACACACACACACACACACACACTGTGGCCCTATATACACATATATACTATGCTTCCATATACTCACTATGTTCACATATGCACACACACACTATGCCCCCATACACACTGAGCTCATACACACACACACACACACACACACACACACACACACACACACACACACACACACACTGTGCCCCATACACACTGAGCTCACACACACACACACACACACACACACACACACACACACACACACACACTGTGGCCCTATACACACATATATACTCTGATTCCATATACTCACTATGTTCCCATATGCACACTCACACTATGCCCCCATACACTGAGCTCACACACACACTGTGGCCCTATACACACATATGTATTGTGCTCCCATATACTCACTGTGTTCCCATACACACACACACTATGCCTCCATACACACTGAGGTCCAACACACACTATGCCCCCATATAGACAGCTGGACTCACCATCTCTGTAGAGCTGAGACTTCCTTGTTACATGACTGCTCAGCACCAGTCATGTGACCTGTATACGGGAGGCACACACAGCATCAGCTTCCTGAGGCTCCGCGATCATTTCTGTTACTGGAGCCGAGGCATATTGCACAGGTCTGTGGCGGCATTCACCAGTGGGGTGGGGGGGAGGGAGCAGGACAGCAGCACACACGGACAACAGCAGAGTAGCAGAGCAGGGAGAGCGCCTCCCTGCTTTGCAGACCCTGCTGCACCTAGAGAGGGAGAGAGAGAGAGCCGGACTCTGCACTGACAGTGACAGCAGGAAACAGTCACTGCTCAGTGCTGGACACGCTGACCAATCAAATCTGCCTCACTGACAGGGGTGTGCTCTGAGGTGGGATGCAGGCACGCCCCTGTCACTGAGGCAGATCTGCTGGTGCCTCTACTCTACGTTTTTTTAATGGGCTTTTCCTGCCCTCCGTTTGGCCACGCCCCCTGCCCGCCCCCAGCTCAGACACTTTAACATTGTCAGCGTGAGGCAGCGCTCTCAGCTGCCTCCCACCCAGTTTCCACAGCAAATAGGATTAGAAAAATGCAAAGAAGATAATTATGACACAGAACGTGTTATAAATAACTTCTTTGCTTTTACTTCAGTCATTATGACAGGGGAGGCACTGCCTCCCCTGCCTCCCCTGACTGCACGTCCCTGGTAGTTTCCAGTATAGTGCCATTAATACTATATTTAGCTTTAGGATTTTTGAGACCCAAGTGCATGATTTTGCATTTTTTGGCATTAAACTGTAATTGCCAGACTCTTGACCATTCCTCTAGTCTACTTAGATCCTCAATCATTTGTTTTACCCCACCTGGTGTGTCTACCCTGTTGCATACCTTTGTGTCATCTGCAAAAAGGCATGCTTTCCCTTTAATGCCATTTGCAATGTCACCAATAAAGATATTAAAAAGCACTGGTCCAAGTACAGATCCCTGGGGTACTCCACTGGTAACATTTCCCTCCTGTGAATGCACTCCATTTACCACAACTCTCTGTTTTCTATCCTTCAACCAAGATCTTATCCATTCAATAATCCTAATATCCAATCCCAAACTTTCAAGTTTATTTAGCAGTCTGCGATGTGGAACAGTGTCAAAAGCCTTACTAAAGTCTAGATAAGCTATATCCATGGCTCCACCTTTATCCATCACTTTAGTCACACAATCAAAAAAGTCAATAAGATTTGTTTGACATGATCTCCCCCCAGTGAATTCATGCTGTTTGGGATCCTGTAAATTGCCGGATTTGAGATAATCTACAACTCTTTCTTTTAAGAGAGTTTCCATCAATTTCCCTACTACTGATGTAAGACTCACAGCACGTTAGACACTTTGCGCCAGGCACAGCACGTTAGACACTTTGCACCAGGCAGAGCACGTTAGACACTTTGCGCCACATAGAGCACTGAGACACATTGCCTAGCCACAGACGCCTAGCGGAAACACTACATGATATTCTCCCAAGCAGTGCCAGCTACACGTGACATGCCCCCCAGCAGTGCCAGCTACAGGTGACATGCCCCCCAGCAGTGCCTGCTACACATGACATGCCCCCCAGCAGTGCCAGCTACACGTGACATGCCCCCCAGTAGTGCCAGCTACATAAATGGCCACACAGTGCAAGATATGTCCCCACAGTTCCAGATACATAAATGCCCCCACAGTGCAGATATGCCCCCACAGTGCCAGATACATAAATGCCCCCACAGTGCCAGATACATAAATGCCCCCACAGTGCAGATATGCCCCACAGTGCCAGATACATAAATGCCCCCCAAAGTGCCAGATACATAAATGCCCCCACAGTGCAGATATGCCCCCACAGTGCCAGATACATAAATGCCCCCAGTGCCAGATACATGAATTCCCCCACAGTGCCAGATACATAAATGCCCACACAGTGCCAGATATGCCCCTAATGCCAGATACTCATGTCCCATGCCCCCAGTGCCAGATACACATGTCCCATGCACCCAGTGCCAGACATGTACCCAGTGCCAGATATCCTCCTCCTCTCCTCCCCCCCCCCCCCCCCCCCGCCCCAGTGCTGCTCATCGCGAGTCTGCTCCTGTGGGTTGAGGCTGCTGCCCGTGCTGCTTTGTAGCTGAGGGCGGGAGAAGAGCGCAGCGTGCGCCTCTCCTAGCCCTCAATCTCCGGCGGCCGCTTCAACTAGGCGCCGGCCCGCAAGCCAATCAAAGCTCGTGGTCCGGCAGCCAATCAGCCTCAGCTGCCGGACTGCGAGCTCTGGTTGGCTCACGGCCCGGCGCCGGTTAGCGGGGGCGGGGGAGACAGACAGTGCAGTGCTGCAGGGACGGCTCCAGGCTCCAATATGGCGACCAAAGCTAGCGGCGCCCATAAAGTGCGGCGCCCTGTTCCGTCGCTCTATTGGAACATGCCTGGAGCCGGCCCTGAGAGCGGTGCAATAGTGAGACAGATGTTCAATAAATGATCGTGTGCACCTAAGTAACATAATGGCTCCTTACCAAATAATAATATGCTATATTCAGGATCCTTTGCATGTTTTGTCCGTAAACTACTATCTCTTATCTCCGCTATTCACACCAATAAGAGATTGTGGTAATTCACAGACGTAGATAAATTTGTTGGGACTCATCCATGAAAAGAGAAGAACACATGTTTTTCACTGAAATAGCTTGGAAGTGACCAAAGATAATTGGCATCCAGCATAATTTATTCAATATCTAATAGGAATCAGACTTTGCATTAGATTTTTGATTCAAAAGAGTGTTTTAAATAATGAAACAAATTAAGTTGGCATGGACAAAAATGATGGGATCATTAACCTAGTATTTTGTTGCTCAACCTTTAGAGGTAATCACTGCAATCAGGAGATTTCTGTAGCTCCCAATCAGGGCCGTCTTTTCATATGGGCTGAATGGACACTTGCTAAAGGGCCCCAGGAGTATAAGGGCTGATAGCTGAGGGTCCCCTCTTTCCAGGGGTATCAGATTTTTGAAAATCGGACTTTGGGAACCAGAGATATCTGACTTCAAAGCAGTGGTCCCCATCCAAGCCTGCTAATTGCTCTTCCCAGCCAGATATCTCAGGTTCTGACTGACGTAGAGTTTGTCTGAGGGTATAATCCAAAAGCTAGGATGCTCCCCTTTCGGCCGACACTGGCAGCTTATGTCTACTATGCCCAGGACCAGAGATATCAACCTTCCAGAAGCTGGTCCCTGCTCCAGCTCCACACACCTGGTATGCAGTTTAATATATTCGTTGGTGGATTGCTCTGGCTCCTGAACTTTGATCCCCAAGTCCCCAGTACCATGTGGAATTCTCTAGCTTTTTATCCCATTGGAAGCTAAGAAATCTATTTCCAGAAACTGGAGATATCTGCAGTCAAGCAAGCTGCCCTCCCACTGGAAAATGTTGTATATTGAGCCCACCCCTACCACTCTGGAAGTCATGTATCGGGGGCCCCTTCATTCAGCCCAATGCCTCCTTCTACAATTTAGCGTTCCCCCTCCTGCCCCATCTCCCACCATCTGTGCAGTAAAGGAGTAATTAGCAGAAATTACTACTCCAGATCCTACATGCTGAGAGAAGGATAAAACAACCCCTACCACCTGCGGGACATCAAAGCTGCCGCTGATAGCACCCCCCACCCCTACCGCTGGAGAATGGGTAGGGACCTCAGTGCATTACTTTGCCCAGGGGCCTTCACTGCTGTTCAGATGGCCCTGCTCCCAATAGGATCTCTGCACCTGTCCCCAGGTGGCTTGACCCGCTCTTCCTAAGCAAACTGCTCCAGCTGTCTCAGGTGGGATGGGTGCCTTCTGCAGGCTGCATGGTTTAGATCTTTCCATAGACATTCATTAAGATTCAAATCAGGGCTCATACAGGCCACTTCATAACCGTCCAATATTCTGGTCTTATCCTTTATTCGGTGCTTTTAGTTTTGTGCTCTACGCCAATATCCTGTTGAAGGACCCATTACTTGTGACTGAGACAGAGCTTTCTGACACTGGGCAGTATGTTTTCCTCCAGAAAGCCTTGATATGCCTGAGATTTCATTGTGCCCTGTACAGATTCAATGCACCCCATGCCAGACATAGCAAAGTAGCCCCAAACAAGACCAAACAAAAAGTGTCACAGTAGGTATGGTGTCACAGTAGGTATGGCGTCACAGTAGGTATGGTGTCACAGTAGGTAAGGTGTCACAGTAGGTATGGTGTCAAGGTAGGTATTGTGTCACAGTTGGTATGGTGTGCCAGGAGATATGGTGTCACAGTAGGTATCATGTCACAGTAGGTATGATGTCACAGAAGGTATGATGTCACAGTAGGTATAATGTCACCGTAGGTATGGTTGTGTCACAGTAGGTATGGTGTCACAGTTAGTATGGTGTCACAGTAGGTATTGTGTCACAGTTGGTATGGTGTGCCAGGAGATATGGTGTCACAGTAGGTATAATTTCACAGTAGGTATGATTTATGTCACAGTAGGTATAATGTCACAGTAGGTATGGTGTCACAGTTAGTATGGTGTCACAGTTAGTATGGTGTGCTCTTCTTGTACAGCTTATTTTTTCACTATGAACATAGAGCTAATGTTACTTTCCAAAAAGCTCCAATTTTGACTCATTAGTCCAAAGAGCATTCTCCCAGAAGCATTGTGACAATATCATACCTCAAAACTTGTTGATTGTCTAAAGAGGGACATCTGAAATTAGGGGGCGTGACCTCACAGCTATGGTGTGTGGCCTCACGGAAAGTGCCCGATCACAAGCCACGCCCCCATTTTTGACACTATGGGGGCATGAACAGTGCTCTGTGAGTTGCTGCCAATACCCTCTGTCCCTCTCTGATGGTGCTAAGCAGAGCAGTCTCTCAACTGCCTCAACTGCCACGGGACACTGTGGCCCGCGGGTGGGACAGCAGAACAGTCCGTGAAAAACTGTGACTCTCCCGCTAAAATCGAGACAGTTGGGAGGTTTGCAATATGCATTTTACTAAATTCCAGTCTGTCTGTCACAATCCTGATTAAAATCATAACATTTGGTGACTTACCTCTGCCATCTGTCCTATATCCTGCATCTTTTCTGCTCACAGGGAATACAGCTTTCCAGTACCATGAATTGCCTGAGTGCTGAGTTCTCTATTTGGGAACTGAGACTTGCTAACGATTTGCACCTGTGCTGATTAACCTTCTGTGTGAATTCTGAATTCAGCAAGTCTCTCCATGCTGTGCCTACACAGCATTGTCCATGTTATCATTATAATACATGCCTTCCTGACTCCAGTGGTCACCAGATACAGCCATTACTACTTCCATGTGGTCCCACAATGCTGGAGGTCCCTCCAAAATCAGCTATGGACATTGCCATTACAGTCTCCAGTCAGCTGATCTTCCAGGAGCCAATCCAGATTCACTTCTGCATCATGTGAGCCGTTCATCCACTCAGCTGCAAGCACCAGCTATAAGTTCCAGCTCTCAGCACTAACAAGCTGTCAGTGCTTTGGTGTCTCTCAGCCTTGAGTGAGCTCCAGAATCTCCTGCTGGTAATAGACTCTGTGCAAGTTACCATCCTCCGCACTGCCTGACTCCCTGGATGATTTAAAGGGCCATCGCTGCCAATACATCCTGGCATCTCCAGACTCACTGGAAGTCCTCAAGTGATCCAGAGGGACTGTCCTATATCCCTAGTGGCCTTAGAGACTCTTCTGTTTTTTTGCCATCTTCCAGTTCACCACTGCGCAAGGTAGCACACCATAGTATCCGGAGAACCTGCCACTGCTGTCTACAATATTGCAGTATCCACTATGCAGAACCACCGCATCACAGTTACTGGGAAACCAGCAGTGTCAACACTGCAGTGCACAGCATACGGAATCCCCATTGCACTTCCTCAGTTGCTGAGCATCTGGAAACCCGTGTTGCTGACATCCTCATTTACAAGTATTGCCTACGTCCTCAGCTTCGGTTACAAGTATTGCTGACATCCTCAGCTTTCATCTACAAGCATTGCCGATGTCCTCAGCTTCATTTACAAGTATTGCTGACGTCCTCAGCTTCGGTTACAAGTATTGCTGACATCCTCAGCTTCGTCTACAAGCATTGCCGACGTCCTCAGCTTTGTTTACAAGTATTGCTGACGTCCTCAACTTCGGTTACAAGTATTGCTGACATCCTCAGCTTCATCTACAGGTATTGCTGACATCCTCAGCTTCATCTACAAGTATTGCTGACGTCCTCAGCTTCGGTTACAAGTATTGCTGACATCCTCAGCTTCATCTACAGGTATTGCTGACATCCTCAGCTTCATCTACAAGTATTGCCAACCACCTCAGCCTCGTCTACAAGTATTGCTGATGCCCTCAGCTTCATCTACAGTCATTGCTGTTGTCCTCAGCTTTGTCAACAGCTATCACACTGGTTCCAGCCAGTGATCTGTGACTTTCCTGCATTGCTGATCCTCCCAGCCAGGCCCGGCGCTACCCGCTCAGCGAAGGGATGCAGTGCAGGGAGGCGCTGGGACGGATAGGCGCTTCCACTGCTCTGCATCCCTTCCCTGCTGCGCCGTCCTGTCCCCCCTGCTGCTGCCACTGCTGCGTCTGTCACTGTATGACAGGCACTGGCAGCGGGCACCTGCAGCATGATACGCCTCCTCCCTCCCTTCCCCTCATCTCATCTATGTGAGAGCGCCGAGTACGGGACAGAAGGGGGCGGAGCTACACGGGATGGTAGGGGCGTGGCTAAACGGGCCATAAGGGGGCGGAGCTACACGGACCTGGCTGCTGTACAGAGGGAGACTGGATTAGGTAAGTGGAGGGTGAGAGAGAAGTGTGTGTGTGTGTGTGTGTGTGTATATATGTGTGAATTGTGTGTGTGTGTGTGTGTGTGTGTGTGTGTGTGTGTGTGTGAGGTATGTCTGTGCGCGCGCTCTATGGACGCCACTACTGGGGGGGCATTACGTATAAGGACGCTATTACTACAGGGGGGCATTACATGTAACTACCCTACTACTGGGGGGGCCATTACGTGTAAGGACGCTAATACTACTGGGGGTGCACTACGTATAAGGACGCTACTACTATTAGGGGGTATTACGTATAAGGACGCGTCTACTACTGGGGGTGCACTACGTATAAGGACGCTACTACTACTGTGGGTGCATTATGTATAAGAATGCTACTACTACTCGGGGGGCATTATGTATAATGACGCTACTACTACTCGGGGGGCATTATGTATAAGGACGCTACTACTACTGGGGGGGCATTATGTATAAGGATGCTACTACTACTGGGGTGCATTACATATAAGGACGCTACTACTACGGGTGGGGCATTACGTATAAGGACGCTACTACTACTGGGGGGGCATTACATATAACTGCTACTACTACTGGGGGGGCATTATGTATAAGGATGCTACTACTACTGGGGTGCATTACATATAAGGACGCTACTACTACGGGTGGGGCATTACGTATAAGGACACTACTACTACTGGGGGGGCATTACATATAACTGCTACTACTACTGGGGGGGCATTATGTATAAGGACACTACTACTACTGGGGGGGCATTATGTATAAGGATGCTACTACTACTGGGGTGCATTACATATAAGGACGCTACTACTACGGGTGGGGCATTACGTATAAGGACGCTACTACTACGGGTAAGGCATTACGTATAAGATTAATAAGATTGTGCTACATTGTGGCGTAATTTTAAATGGGGGTACTACTGTGTGGCCATGCCCCTTACTTGTGAGACCACACCCCTTTTCCCGGCGCGCGCCAAAGGAATATGGGAGGGCGCAAATTTATAGTTTGCAGGGGGGCGCCGAACACCCTAGCACCGGCCCTGCTCCCAGCATTCCGTCAACTCGCCAATCCTCACGTGACTCTCCATTAGGTGACAACCCAGCGATCCACTGCACTGGTGGCTTCCACCACCAGTGTTCCAGTACCCATAGCTGGTCACCTTTCCTCATAGCGTATACTGCCTGACTGCCACGTCTGGATGAGCAGATCATTTATAAAGCCAGCCCGATTCGGTCCACTGCGCTCAAGACCGAACCCAGTGTCCAGTAACAGTCCGGGTTCATAAACAATCTCAGCCGTGACAGTGTCTTTTATGTTGTCTTTTTCAAAAGTGGAGTCCTCCTGGGTCTTCTTCCATGGAACGCACTATCTCTCAAAAGTGTTAAAAGTTGCGATCAGACACTGACATACCTTAACCTTAGAGTTCATCTTGTACCTTTGGAAACTTTACTTGGCTCATATTTTACCTCCTGTATACTTCTGTTTAATTTGGAGTTGCTTTTCATTTTCCGGCTATGTCCAGAAAGGTTGGTTAAAGTCCATGGACTTTAAACTTCTTAATAATATTTGCAATTGTATTCACAGGAACATCGAGTTACTTGGACATGGTCTTATAGTATACATTGTAGGTATAGCCTTTACCTTTAATGTGCTTGTCTATAATTTTAATTCTGATCTCCTTAGACAACGCTCTCCCTTACTTTCTCTGGTCCATGTTCAGTGTGGTACACATGATGATACCAAACAGCCTATCTCTCTCAGCTCTCTGCTTGGCTGCCCAGCACCTGGAGACCAGGTATGGCTGAGCAGCTCCACCCCCTGGCACTTTGTTCAGCAGCCCGACACACAGAAACACTGGGGCATGCCGCAAGGCCATGCACTGCGACCCATAACCACGCCCCTGTGAGCTGTGATCACGCCCCCCTTCCAACCACGTGCTACTATGCCAGGGCCCTTGAACAGCCCCAGTCCATCCCTGAGTAGAGTGATCACTTTTCTCCATTTAAATAGGCTGAATGACTGATTAGAAGACTAAAGACATGTGGTGCTAATTCAAGAAAGCAATTAGTTAGACAAACAACTATAATCCAATTATTTTCTAAGGGGTACCAACAAATCTGTCCAGACCATTTTAGAATATCTTTGAAGTATAAACAATACTTTGTCTGTTTTCAGTTTCTTTGCTTTATTCTATGACATAGCAAAGGCATGCAGGTATACATGAGACAATAGCTTTAAATGTAATCACTTCTCAGTAGCCGTAAGGGTCCACATCTGTATAATTCATGCCTAGACAGCTGCTCTGATAGGCAACAGCAAAAATGCTCTTGTCTCATCGCTGATCAGAGAGACACATAAGATTTCCCTGCTGGGTTCTGTCTTCCTGCCTTCCAAAATAAATGAGAAGGATCTGAAGAAGTCTCTATTCGCACTCCAGTAGTTCTGTCTATAGGACAGATTTGCTTCTGCCATTTGAAGCTGTGCTTGTAGATTGGATAAGATCGCCATTCCCGTATGGGACTATGTAGACGGCGGTTTTCAGCTATACATGGGTCAGGGCCGAAACTAGGGTTTCTGTCACCCGGGGCAAGGCAGTCATTTTGCGCCCCCCCCCCCCCCAATATACAGAAATACATCCTCCCGTACATCAATACACAGTACGGTACATATATACACAGCCCCTGAATATACACATACACCCAAATAAACATATATATACATGCACCTGTATATACACTTACCCCAATACACTGTGATTAAATACATCCCTCCTATACTGTATATACAAATTAAGTACCCACCCTGGGTACTCCAGCATACGCACGCACACACACACACACACACACACACACACACACCCAACACCGGGTTACGCTGCACTGCTTCAGTACACACACACACTGGGTTGCACTGCACTTCTCCAGCACACACACAGGGTTACACTGAACTGCTCCAACACACATACACACGGGGTTACACTGCACTGCTCTAACACACACAAACAGGGTTACACTGAACTGCTGCAACACACATACACACAGGGTTACACTGCACTGCTCTAACACACACAAACAGGGTTACACTGAACTGCTGCAACACACATGCACACAGGGTTACACTGCACTGCTCTAACACACACAAACAGGGTTACACTGAACTGCTGCAACACACATACACACAGGGTTACACTGCACTGCTCTAACACACACAAACAGGGTTACACTGAACTGCTCCAACACACATACACACAGGGTTACACTGCACTGCTCCAGCACACATACACACAGGGTTACACTGCACCGCTCCAACACACATACACACAGGGTTACACTGCACCGCTCCAACACACATACACACAGGGTTACACTGCACCGCTCCAACACATACACACAGGGTTGCACTGCACTGCTCCAACATACACACACAGGGTTACACTGCACTGCTCCAGTTCACTCAGAGGGTTACACTGCACTGCTCCATCAGACACACACTGGGTAACACTGAACTGCGCCAGCACATGCATGCACACACACAGGGTTACACTGCACTGCTCCAACACTCATACACACAGGGTGACACTGCACTGCTCCAACACACATACACAAAGGGTTACACTGCACTGCTTCAACACACACACGCACACAGGGTTACACTGCACTGCTCCAACACACACACACACACACACACACACACACACACACACACACACACACACACACACACTCAGGGTTACACTGCCCTGCTCACACACACTAGGTTAAAGTACAACACTGCACACACACACATATTATACATATATAGCTGTCCGCCTCTCCCTACCTTTACACACATCTAGTGATGATCAGTCAGGGCCCCCGTCCTCTCCGTTTCTGAAGATGGCCGTCACACACACACACCGCTGGCAGATGATTATGTGAGTGTGAAGTGGCACCTCTGTGTTTTCGGAAGCAGACTCTAACGGAGCATCCTGGCGCAGCGGAGCGGGGAGGCGCGACTTCAGCCCTGCGCCGTCCTACACTGCATGTTTCCGCTTACCGCCCGCGCCGGCGCCCTCTCTCATTCCGCGCCCAGGTCGCGTGCCCCCCTAGCCCCCCCCTAGTTTTGGCCCTGCATGGGTTTGCATCATGAAGCGGCATACCATCTTGATACCCACCAGACACGCTGCTCTCTCTGGTGGGTTCCAACTGTCCTTGTCCTGCCTCTGTTACTGGCTGCTTGCACCAGTCTAAAGGGCGGGTACATGTCTTCTTTGAAGTTAGAAGTGATGGATGGGGACGTAACCCAGGCCCAAAATTCAAATCAATCCCTGCCCTTCTAGCCTCTGAGCACTGATCTAGATCCAGGGTGAACACTTTTTCCTATTGTGCATGTGATCCTGATCTTGTTTCCATGTACTGAATCTGATTCAGTCCCTTTGACCCCGACACATTGTGCCTGTATACTGTCCATAATCCAGAGCTGGTGCCACTGACCTTACTTTACCCCCATGCCCCCTAACCCCCGCCCGCAGCCTAAACATAACCCTCCCCTGGGCTGCCTAAACATAACCCCCCCCCTCCCTGCATCCTAAGCCAATCCCCCCTCCCCGGATCCCCCGGCAGCCTAACCCTACCCGCTCCGCGGCTTTCCCATCCGGTGGGCCAGCAGTCACTGTCCATGACTCCAGCTGTTGGGATGCCGGCACCAGGATTGTGATCCCAGTTGGGAGACCGGTGCCGGCATTCTGACCAGTGTCGGGATTGTGGCGTCGGTATTTATACTGCCGGGATCCCAACCGGATTCCAACATAACAGGACCTGATTGGTTGAGACTTTATTTCTCTCCACAGATTAGTACATAGACTCCTTAGGGGCATATGTATCAAGCAGTGAAAAGAATGAGGACGTGGAGAAGTTGCCCATAGCAAGGTCGAAGTACATTCTATAAAATGATAGGTAGACACTGATTAGTTACTATGGACAACTCCTCCACTTGTCCACCCTCATCACAGCTTGATACATCTGCCCCTTAGTGCTGCAAAGCGACTAGTGTTAACCCCTAACTGACTATAGAATCCTACATATACAGCCTGAATTATGATAGTTTAACACAGACGATATCTGCCATGTCTTCTGTGTTAAATGTGAGCTCTTCATGTGGAAACTCATGGATTTCATGGCAAAATGATTTAATAAATAGGATCCTAAATATAATATATAGTGTAGCACATACTGGGGGTAATTCCAAGTTGATCGCAGCAGGAAATGTTTTAGCAGTTGGGCAAAACCATGTGCACTGCAAGGGGGGGGGTCGGGGGGCAGATATTACATGTGCAGAGAGAGATAGATTTGGGTGTGGTGAGTTCAATCTGCAATCTAAATTGCAGTGTAAAAATAAAGCAGCCAGTATTTACCCTGCACAGAAACAAAATTACCCACCCAAATCTAACTCTCTCTGCAAATGTTATATCTGCCCCCCCTGCAGTGCACATGGTTTTGCCCAACTGCTAAAAAATATCCTGCTGCGATCAACTTGGAATTACCCCCACTGTTTTAAAGATAAAAAGAAACTGCCTAACTTCCATGATGAGTTGGAAGAAGGATGGAATACCTTGAAACCGCAGTATAACATAATATATTATTATTAAAAAAATACATCTTTAACAAACAGTTTAATTTTTCATACATTAAAAAATTAGGGCTTATATGGAGGATCTACTAAGTTCTCGCGTGGTATAGATGAAGTGCAGTCATTCCTCCTGTCATGTAGGACACATATTAGTGGCATATTAGAGCCCACAGACTTAGCGATGAAGATGAGATGCAACTAGAAGAAGCTTACGCGTTTCATGCTGGAACCTCTACAGGAAGCACAGTCCTAAAGTCGGTTAATGTGGAGAAATGGAGTTTCTTTACAGCTCAAATTATTATTATTATTATTATTATTATTATTATTATTATTACTACAGGTTGAGTATCCTTATCCAAAATGCTTGAGACCAGAAGTATTTTGGATATCGGATTTTTCCATATTTTGGAATAATTGCATACCAAAGTGAGATATCATGACGATGGGACCTAAGTCTAAGCACATAATGCATTTATGTTTCATATACACCTTATACACACAGCCTGAAGGTCATTTAATACAATATTTGGAATAATTTTGGGTATTAAACAAAGTTTGTGTACATTGAGTCATCAGAAAACAAAGGTTTCACTATCTCACTCTCACTCAACAAATTCCACATTTCGGAATATTCCGTATTTCAGAATGTTTTGATATGGGATACTCAACCTGTATTCAATGAGCAGGAGTGATGCCACTGAGTAATATGGAATGAATGACAGTAGTGGCAAGATGAAGCATTTAAATCAGCAATCCCGTGAAAATATTTTTTCTTTAATAGGAAGTATGGTATGAGGGGTTGTCTCTCACCTGAATTGCTCACAAGGGAGAAGAAAGAAAAGCCTGTGCACTCTGTAACAGCAATGGTGGTTTGGAACTCCGGGTTTTTCAGGTTGCCCAGAGCCAGAGAACAGGAAGAGTTTAAAACTCATTTGCCCGGTGCCCTGGGCACTGACGCTGGATAGCAGCCAGTGAGTAGGGCAGAGTGTGATTAGTGCCAGGGACCGTCTGTATAACTGTGCTAGGAAGCATGGCAGGAGACGGCTGTACTCCAGGGCAGCAGAATGAACTCTAGAGACCTTGGTGCTGGCTTGTTTTGAGTACACCTGTTTAATTACCAGGCCTGTTTTTCCAGGCTACTGTCTGTATTTGCTGAACTGCGCTGTTACATTGGGAACGTGCCTGTTGTGTACACTTTAAGCATGCATTAAATGTTTCTTAGCTGTCTTCTTACAAATAGTTATCTCCTATTCAAAATGTCTCTGAACATTATAACATTTTGCTGCCAGTAACACACATAGACTCTCAATGGGGTAAATTTACTAAGATGTAAGTTCTATTTGAGATGGAATGTTGCCCATAGCAACCAATCAGATTCTACTTCTCATTTATCTAGCACCTTTTAGAAGATAGTGCCTGGAACCTGATTGGTTGCTATGGCCAACATTCCATCTTAAATAGAACTCCCATCTAAGTAAATTTACCCCATTGTGTCATGTGATGGCAGCATGTCATGTGATGAGAAGGAGGAAGGGGAGGATCTTACGGTAGACAGAGCAGACAGTTCATAAAGCAATTTTCAAAGGCAGTCTACTCCTTACATCATTTGCCATGTAACAGTGGCATACCCTCCAACACAGTGGCGTAAGTTCGTCCCATTTGCCCGGAGGCAAAATAAATATTGGTGCCCCCCCCCCTATTTCCTATATTAAGATAAATAAATGTAAGAATGTGTGTGTGTGTGTGTGTGTGTGTGTGTGTGTGTGTGTGTGTGTGTGTGTGTGTGTGTATGTAGTGTTCTGAAAAAAAATGTATATACTGTATTTATACATTTGATTGTCTTTTATTTTAAATCACACAATTCTTAGCAGTCATACCCAGGATTAGAACCCATGACCTGTTACACTGACAGCAGACACTTTACTGATGGAGCTATTTGCTCCTGTAGAGGAAGCATGAGAATTCTAACTGTATGAAGTTACGTGTAATTGTCAGAGAAGTATCTTCATATAGTTAAAATTCTCATATTTCCTATACAGGAGGAAACTAGCTTCATTAGTAATGGGTCTGCTTCCAGTGTAATAGGTTGTGGTTTCTAATCCTGGGTGTGACCCTTGTAAAATGTGTATATTCAGTATAATAAAGAGGGTGTGATTTGTAAGCTGCAGGGACCAGTGAGGAAGTCTGCCACTAAAAAGATAGCGACAGATATCAATTAACTTAATTTAATGGTGTCACAGAATGGGAGGAGAGGTGCCCCCCTTCAGAGCAGGAGCCCGGCGGCAGATGACTCCGTTGCCTCCCAGAGTTCTGCCTCTGCTCCAACATGACCTATTCCATAAAGTGCAATGGGGCTCATTTATCAACTAGTGATAAAACTGGTTGAGAATGATAAAACTTGTTGGTGCTTCAGCCAATCAGCTCCCAACTGCATACCCTCCAACTGTACCTTTTTAATAGGTACAGTACCTTTTTTTCATGGTCTGTACCGATTTTTGCCTCTCCAAACTTCCATTGAAAGTATAGGAAAATGGGTGTGGTCACGCCCCCTTTACACGCGGCCACGCCCCTTTTTCGGATTTGTACCGATTTTTCTGTGTAAAATGTTGGAGGGTATGCAACTGTCATTTTTCAAACATATAACAGGAGCTGAACACATGACAGCAGCTGATTGGCTGGAACACCATTTATCATATACAACAAATTTTATCATTCATAATGAATTTGATCACTCATTGCTAAATGGGCCCCAAAATGCTCTATTCCTGAACTTCTTGCCAGTGGGAGTTAGGACACAGTCCAAAATTCAAATAGGGGAGCTACACCAGCTGCCACCCCAAACACTGCCAAACATCGCCATCCCGGACTCACTGGCAGTTGGTGTGGCTCCCCTATTTGAATTATGGACTGGAGCCGCCACTGGTAAGAAAGTCCAGGAATAGAGCATTTTGGGGCAGATGTATGAAGCCTAGAGAAGTGAAAAACCAGTGATAAGTGCAAGGTGATAACGCACCAGCCAATCAGCTCCTAACTGTATATTTACATATTGGAGCTGATTGGCTGGTGCGTTATCACCTTGCTCTTATCACTGCTTTATCACTTCTCCAGGCTTAATACATCTGGCCCTCTGTAGCTAGTTGAATGGGTCATGTTGGAGGGAATGCTGCGGTTGCCACAAAACTGTGCAGCATTATAAATAATTAACAGCAGCCTGATTCCGTTTTTTCTTTATAAAAACATGTATTTTTTCCCAGGTGATTGCTGCTGTGCTCACTGTGGGCCTAATTCATATCCGCATACAATAGCTAATATTCGCGCAAGTAAGCGATTATCTACAGACTACACACGCGCAGCAATCGCACTAAGCATGTGTCAAGGTGCCTTTGCAGTTGCGGTCACACTGAGATTTGACATTTGTAGAGTGATTGACAGGTAGGGATCTCTGGGAGAGGTAGGGGCAGTGGCAGCAAAAGGTACGAGTGTCATGGTTGTTTTCGGGGTGTGTATAATAATCAGGGGTGTGGTTCATCAAATCGACAGTGTCTAGGTCGACAATGTTTAGGTCGACGACTATAGGTCGACAGTCACTAGGTCGACATGGATGGAAGGTCGACAGGGTTTCTAGGTCGATATGTGCTAGGTCGACAGGTCTAAAGGTCGACATGAGGATTTATTTATTTTTGTGTCGTTTTCTTCGTAGAGTGACCGGGATCCCAAATTAGTGCACCACGTCCCCTCGCATGTCTCGCTTCGCTCGCCATGCTTCAGGCATGGTGCCTTCGCTCCGCTACCGCTTCGCTCGGCACACTTTACCGTTCCAATCGTAGTCCACGTGGATCGTTAAGTATGAAAAAAATCAAAAAAAGAAAAAAAATGTGAATAACTCATGTCGACCTTTAGACCTGTCGACCTAGCACATGTCGACCTAGAAACCCTGTCGACCTTCCATCCATGTCGACCTAGTGACTGTCGACCTATAGCGGTCGACCTAAACATTGTCGACCTAGACACTGTCGATCTTCAGACCGGATCCCAATAATCAGCTGCGATTATGTATGTAGAGAAGCATGCAGTCGATGTTCCTCTTTATTGCATATGGGCTGCGTGTGTGCATGCAGTTGCGGATGAGTTTGCGATGGCTCCTGTCTGTGGGCGTCTATCATTTGGGAATCCGCTTCACTTGCTAACATTAGAAGTTTCCGAAGCCTTAAAAATTGCAATTGTAAATGCAATTGCGTACAAACATGATTTAGGCCCTGTGTCTGCAAAAGACGGGTGTAGTATGAGTGGCCGGTGGCCGGGATCCTGACCGCCGGCATACCGACAGCTGAACGAGCGCTAATGAGCCCCTTGCAGGCTCGCTGCACTCGCCCCGCTGCGGGCACGCTATTTATTCTCCCTCCAGGGGTCTCGTGGACCCCCAAGAGGGAGAATATGTGTCGGCATGCCTGCGGTCAGGATCCCAGCGCCGGTATGCTGGTCGCCGGGATCCCAGCCGGCGGCATACTGAAGACCACCCCAAAAGACACTGTTCATGCATTTCTTTTTACTTTCCTCAGTTCAAGTGCAGTAGGATAATTTTTGCAAAGTGCAACGAGCAATAGGACTCAACATTATTGCTGATTGCACTGCCCTTCCCCCTACTGTGAGCCGATGAAACGGAATCAGCTCTGTCCTGCTCCGATCACGTTCCTCTTCACGAGACAATAGGTGAGATGTGTCAAGCTTTGGAGAGAGATAAACTGGAGTAGTTGCACAAATCAGCCAACCAGCTTATAATTGTCATTTCAAAGACTGTGCTAAATAAACAACAGTTAGAAGCTGCTTTGGGCAACTACTCCACATTATCTCTCTCCAAGGCTAGATACGCTTCCCCCAATGACCTTTACTCATAGCCACAGCTCTGACGATTAAGTTACACTCTCTATCGATACATTCGCACTCTGAGGGTCATTCAGATCTGATCGCTGCTGTGCGTTTTCACACAGCGGGCGGTCAGGTACTAACAGAGCATATGTGTGCACCGCAATGCGCACGTGCGTCGGACAACAACAAAGGGCATATTGAAACCGGGGCCAACGGCTCTCCTCAACAAGGATGAGGCCTTCTGCCACCATCCTTGACCTAATGACTCGCAAGGGAAAGACCTACTGCCCAACCCTTGCAGGGCATAACGACCAAGCGATGAGGCCAACCGCCCACATTGCCATCGACTTGAGGCGACCGCCCATCCACGGCTAAGGAAAGGGCCCCACCTGGAACAGTGGAGGCCCCTGCCCGATACTGAAATCCACGCCTTAACCCCTCACTGTGGATGGAACGAGCCCCCAGGGCAATAACCATAAATGATGAAAACAACATCACTGGCCATTCTGATTCTGACACCGGCCCAACACAGGTTCCTTAAAAACCACAACCACCACCATACACACACCAACTCAAACTTCTCTCAAAGCTCCAAAAACATCCCTCAGAAAAATCTACATCCCTGCATCTGAAAGATGCACTCCATCCTCACGAAACAGCCTGCTATCCTGGAAAGAGATCACTTTCTGACTAATAGACCGGCCACCCTGAGCCTCGACAGCCCTACTGACTAGCAAATTAACTCTGCACCTAGTCGACTCAATTGTACCAGGCTTCCCGGCCCCCCTCCAAACTCTCCTCTGTATGATGTCAGACCATAACAGCTAACAAAAAGGCCAACTCTCCATTAATTGAAGCAAATCACGCCTAATGGTACAACGCAAATCCAGGGACGACCTGCTGGTAAAGTCATTCCCCTGTAGATGCACTACCAAGAAAACCGGGTGCCCATACATTTGAGCCGCATCCTCCACCCTCTGCCAGAATGCTGCCCACCACATTCCCTGAAAACCCAACCATCTCACCAGAGGTGACTCAGGGTACAAAGTGTAATCTGCTGCCTTCTCCGAGTGATCAGCCCAATACACAAATGAGTGCCCACCCAACCCAGAACCGGTACAACACAGTGAAGCACCCAACAACTAAAGGATGCCCCAACTCGTGAAACGCTAACCTTACAGACCTAAGTGGGGTGGAAAGGGGGGGGGGGGGGGAATTGGTTAATCCTAAAACTGACTTGAGGCAAAAAAACTCAAAACTTCCACCAGCCGGCAGAAACCGTAAATAAAACTGGAGGTAAAGCAAAAAATTCCTCAAGACCCCCGCCAAACGGTGGGTGAGCGGCTACTCCTCAGTTAAGGTGCCCTGGACAAGCTAAAATCTGATATAATGTTTGAATGCACCAGACTTCCACCTGCTGAGCACCTATGGATCAACCCACCGAAGCAGCAGCCATGGCGGCGCCAATAGCGGAACAAGTGCATTCCATAATCACCTGAAGATCCACTGTTTCAGAACACAAGCAAACTGTTTGCGGGTAACGGGTGACGGCACCCTCTGAAACTGGACGAAACCTCACAGAGTATGCGGCCAAGACCACTGGACAAACCTTGCGATCCCGGCAACGCCCCAAGGAAAGCCAGCGTTCCTCTACCAGCCGTATCGGTATTGGAAATTTGCACCTTGCAGAACAAACCTTCTTCGCGAATCACCACATGTGACGCCAGCATCGGCGAAACGGTACTACTAAAGGAGGACATTATATTGCCGACCCTAAACGCACCATGGTAAGCCATAGCGAAGGCCAGCCTAAACAAACGTATCTCGAAATCCGACGCACAGACCGGCACTATAACATGCAACATTTTGCGCAATAAAGCAACCTCAATCGGACAGCGCGAGTCGGGTGGAGCGGGGCCTACTCCTGCCCATCCCTTCATTCCATACCCGGGTCAGTAAGAAGGGCTTAGTAATATTTGATTTCCCCCCTCCCCCACCTTTCCGCAAACGATGGAAATAAGATATACCCGCCAGGAGTTTACTCACATATACTCTTGACTTCCCAGCCGAATAGTACTCCCAAACAAAGGTAATTAATCCCTTTAATCCCAAACACAGTTATTACACCGCGGCATTACCTGAACCCCCGCTCCCACCTCCTCCCTTATTGCAGTCCCTGACTGCATGGGTACATCCACACCTAATTCAAAGGTGCCGGCACCTGGACCCCAGAGTACAGTGCCCATTGTTAGCACTTACCATGGCCCGGTCGAACACTGCCTGACTTAAACGCCACACGGCCGATGTCCGCTTGAGAGGCACCCCGCGGGGGGCCGTCGAGCCACCGTTGCCTCATCCCCCTCTTTGTCAGGCTGCATGACAGCTAAGAAGTTTTTACATCCCTTTTCACAAAAGCCATAATCTCACGCCCATGCTGCTTGTTCGTCATAAACCCTCCACGCCAAAGCCTTAGAAGATCTAACAAATAATTTCCAAATAACACGCAGCAAAGATGAGCATTCCACGCAACCAATTGTTGTAGGACCTATAAGCCTCCTCCGCCTGACTCCCCTTTTTCTTAGCAGCCCTCAGCACTTTCTTTGTCTCACTAGTCAGCGCAAAGAAATTAACATAGCACCCCTTACGAATCCTTTCTTTCACACGGGGGAGAAGCCCTCTCAGAAAAGCTGTATTAGAGCAACAGACTGCATCCGAGTGGACGGAGTCCTTGTACATACCGCTGCTAGAGGACCAACGCTTATGCTTGGATCGCCTATGACGCTTTCTACCCCTACTACCTTCCGAAGAAGAAGAGGACGAGGTGAACAACAGGCTCTCACCACTGGAACCCTTGCCATGATTTCCCACCATATCCTTGTGCACTTTACCACGGCGCGGCCCTCTATCGGTCCCCATCTCACTAGAAACAGCCGCGGAGGTAGCGTCCGTCGAAACCTTCCGTTCCCACTCAGGGTCCCCAAAGGACTCACCAGAGTGACCAGACCAACCAGCCACCGAGGCAGGATGGGACGATCTTGGTGCCTCCCTGTTGAGATGGCTTCTCTCCATGTCTTCTCCAACGATGGATGATCCTAAAGCTGAAGAGAGACAATTAGAGGACACAACAGTAGCATTATCAGATAGTGAATCCCTGCCACCAGTGCCACTCTGCGTCTCCCCCCAGCTGACGCAATAATAACAGGCACTAAAGTCTACAACAACCGCCAGTGCGGCTGGAACAATACCATGTGCACAGCGCCCATTCACCGTTGCTGCAGCTAGTGACTGGAGACACTGCGGCCCGTGGGAGGACCAGCGGGACAGTCCCCAAAATATCTGGACAGTTGGGAGGTATGAGTTGGGGACTGCCGTTAAATGCATGCTAAGCCACCTGATGCCTGTATATCTTTGCAATGTATTAAATGATTTCTGTTACGAATAGGCATGCTGTTTTGTTATCTGTCAGTAGAGGGAGCTCTGACTATGAGAAAAGAAGATTGTGCACAATCTTAGATGCAGAACAGATTTGCAAAAACGAAAAAATAATTACTCTACTAAATCATCTGAATTAATTATCTGCCAGAGAAGAAAACAACATTATTGATTTGCATTACTCCATTTCCAAATGCCACATTATGCATCATTCATGCACAAGTGCAGAATGAATAAATATACTCGCCCATTTACAGTGCTAACAGACTTGTGCAAGACGCTATAGCTGATTGCATGTTAAATAGCAGACTGTATAACATCAGTCCTCCATAAAGGAAGACCTGATTTGCAGAGTGTGCTACAACATGGAAAATGTGAGGATAAACAGGTTGCAGAACACATTGCACAAGTGCCCTGATGAAGGCTATTGCCTGCAATTGCAGCAGTCAGTAGTCCAGGGGATCAGCGGCGTAACAGGTCAGCAGAGTAGTTGACATGACATGTCAAGCAGAGGGGGAGGTGCTACCAGCACCAGAAGCTAAGGCCACGGGGCAGCGACTGTGCCGCCCGGGTCCCTGTGCGATGGCACCGCTCACACACCTCCAGTTACGGCACTGCAGGTAATTTGTTCCTTAGAAGCACACATTGGCCCTCATTCCGAGTTGTTCGCTCGCAAGGCGATTTTAGCAGAGTTACACACGCTAAGCCGCCGCCTACTGGGAGTGAATCTTAGCTTCTTAAAATTGCGAACGACGTATTCGCAATATTGCGATTACAAACTACTTAGCAGTTTCAGAGTAGCTTCTGACTTACTCGGCATCTGCGATCAGTTCAGTGCTTGTCGTTCCTGGTTTGACGTCATAAACACACCCAGCGTTCGCCCAGACACTCCCCCGTTTCTCCGGCCACTCCTGCGTTTTTTCCGGAAACGGTAGCGTTTTTATCCACACGCCCCTAAAACGCCGTGTTTCCGCCCAGTAACACCCATTTCCTGTCAATCACACTACGATCGCCGGAGCGATGAAAAAGCCGTGAGTAAAAATACTATCTTCATTGTAAAATTACTTGGCGCAGTCGCAGTGCGATTATTGCGCATGCGTACTAAGCGGAATTTCACTGCGATGCGATGAAAATTACCGAGCGAACGACTCGGAATGAGGGCCATTGATTTTGATGTATGGTGCTTCTCTACCTTGCATCACTCAAAGTCAACGCAATAAGCTGTAGCATCGAGTACTGGGCTGACTGATTCAGAGTTTCTCAGGGGTCAATCCTAATCCGTGCAGTGTGTAGCCAGACATCACCACAATGTTTAGCTGCACAAATTACAATGTAGACAATCTTCACTCACCACCGAGAGGGGAGGGGGAATGAGCAAAGCTATTGGCACTGAATTGCATTACTCTGCAGAGGTTTATCCCGGGTGTACCTCGTTATACCAATGGTCGGGATCCCGGCGCCCAGCATAGCGGCGCAGGGATCCCGACCGCCAGAATGCCGGCTGCGAGGCGAGCGCAAAAGAGCCACTAGTGGGCACGGTGGCGCACGCTGTTTAATCTCCCTCCAGAGATTAAACACCCCAAAAGGGAGAATAGTTGTCGGTGTGCCGGCTGTTGGGATCCCGGCGCCGGTATGCTGAGCGCCGGAGTCCCCGACAGCCGGCATATCAAATGCCTTCCGTTTATCCCATATAATAAAAGGCTAACGCTGCTCCTTACCTCTAGGGGGCAATTCAAGTGTTTGCATGCTGGCAGCCACTAGATGACGCCCGACGGAGCAATTCGAGCATTACTGTTATGTTGTTCAGTCATTTAGAACGGCTGGTAACTAGGGGCCTCAATCCGAGTTGATCGCTCGCTAGCAACTTTTTGCAGCGCTGCGATCAGGTTAAAACTCGACAAAACTGCGTATGCGTATGCACCACAATGCACAGGTGCATTATACGGGTACAAAGTGGATTGTTGTGGAGCGATCAACTCGGAATGAGGGCCTAGGTTGCCAATGACAGTTTTCACCAGTTTTTGGGTTGTTTCTACCTATACTGCAATTACACAATTCGGTAAGACTGCGGGCACATGCTCACACTTACTGCACATGGAAGGGCCCATAAAAGATTTAGGGGGTCATTCCGAGATGATCGCTCGTTAGCAACTTTTTGCAGTGCTGCGATCAGGTAAATCTCTGCAAAACTGCGCATGCGTATGCGGGTACAAAGAGGATCGGTGCTGGGCGGTGGATTTATCGAAGAATCCATTCGCACAGGCTATTGCAAGGTGATTGACAGAAAGAGGGCGTTTGTGGGTGTCAACGGACTGTTTTCTGGGAGTGTTTGGAAAAACGCAGGCATGTCCAAGCGTTTGCAGGGAGGTTGTCTGCCGTCAATTCCGGGACCAAAAAGACTGAAGTGATCGCAGCGGCTGAGTAAGTCCAGAGCTACTCAGAAACTGCAAAAAACGTTGTTGTGCCATCGGCGGCAAAAGCGTTCGCACTCTTGCAAAGCGAAAATACACTCCCCCATAGGCGGCGACTATCTGATCGTAGCGCTGCAAAAAGTTGCTAGCGAGCGATCAACGTGGAATGACCCCCTTATATTTGTTGAAAATGTGTGTGTGCACAGGCTGAGGATGTAGCAGTTTCTGTACACACCAGCGAACGCCTTACAACCAAGAACAGCCCAGTTACTTAACCAGTGGAGAGGTTTTATTGAAGACAAATCATGTACATCTGTACTCACTGTTATACACTGTCACGATCCGGGTAACTAGTCGCCGTTTCTTACCGGTTAAGTGCCTCCTGAGGTTGGCTCAGCGAGCCAGGGCCGGGCTGTAGTTTGTGTTGCCTGCAGCGCTGGCTTTAGCAGGCCTCCTCGGTGTTTGCACTGGCGGTGGTGCGGCGTTCTCAGTCCCGTCGCAGATGTCGCTGCCGCGCCCGTGGTTCCCCATCGGATGTGTGTCCTCCGTGTGCTCCGGCCGCCGCTTCCATCTCTGTGGCCGCTGAACGCGGTGGGCGCGTGGACTTCTGCTGTTGCGGCCTCCGCCGCCATTGTTACCTCACACATGGGTTCTAAGTTCCTAATTCCCCTTCTGCATTCGTCTATGGGCGCAGCCATGTTGAGTTTGCATCACATGATACCGTTTCACCTATCCACAGTGCTGACAGAACCGGAGCCTAATTGCCCACCAATCCCAGTCATCCTACAGGTATAAATATCCTGTCCCAGTGCTTGGAAGGTTGTCAGTGCTTCAATTGTCTCCTGTGATTCCTGTGTGCAGTTCTCTGTGGATTCTCTCTCTGCATTAGACTGACTCCCTGGAATATTCTCTTCAGTGATATTCCAGCTCCCTGTGTTCCTGCCCTGTGGTGCACCCTGTCACCATTGTTCCTGCACCCAATGCTAATAGTGTTACATGCTCCGGCTTCCCAGTAGCCACTTCCCAGTGATCTACAGTTTTCCAGCGAACCCTAGCTTCAATTACACTTTTCCAGCGAACTCTAGCTTCAATTACAGTTTTCCAGCGAACCCTAGCTTCAATTACACTTTTCCAGCGAACTCTAGCTTCAATTACAGTTTTTCAGCGAACCCCAGCTTCATCTACAGTTTTCCAGCGAACCCCAGCTTCATTTATATTTTAACCACGAACTCCAGTTTTATTTACAGCTTCACCTACTATCCCCAGCATCACGTTATTTCCTCCCTTGGGTCCCCAGGCATTATACAGAACTTTCATTCACATTCCGGATTACTGGTCTGACCAGTTGTGCTTCAAATAACCACTTGTGACGTTTTATTATTCTTTTGCACCTTATATGACTTTTATTTAATAAAATCCCTGAAAGATACTCTTAGTTGTCGTGGTCACGCCTTCGGGCATTCATTGCTACTGTCTTAGCGCATGTCTAGGAGTCTACTCACACCACCCAAATTCCGGTATCTGTCAGCCCCTACAACTGAGGCTTCCAGATACCCTCACCAGCCCTCAGTTGTGACAGTAAGCACTGACCTAATGGATCTGGTCGGAGACCAAGTCCAAGGGACCAGGCCGATGCAAGAACTGGCAGCCCGTCTCGAACATCAGGAGGCTGCACAAGGCCATGTTATCCGATGTCTCCAGGATCTCTCCACCCGACTGGATGAAATTCAAGCTACACCTCCGTGGGTCAGGGGCGTCCTGCATGCCGACAGTAGTAGCTCCGGTGGTATCCCCACCCACCATACCCACTTCTCCTCCTCGTCTCTATTTGCCGACACCTGCCAAATATGATGGATCCCCGAAAGCCTGCAGGGGTTTCCTAAACCAGTGCGAGATCCACTTTGAGTTGCAGCGCAGCAGTTTTCCTACAGACCGCACTAAAGTGGCGTATATCATCTCCCTACTCAGTGGTTCCGCCCTTGACTGGGCATCTCCCCTATGGGAAAGATCCGATACCCTGCTGTCATCCTACTCTGACTTCGTGGCAACATTCAGACTAATTTTTGATGAGCCAGGTCGAGTGTCATCAGCTTCTTTTGAGATCCTTCGGCTACATCAGGGGACACGAACTGTCGGCCAGTATATAGTACATTTTCAGACGTTAGCTTCCGAAGTCTCCTTGAATGAGGAAGCCCTTTATGCAGCGTTTTGGCAGGGGTTTTCAGAACGTATTAAACATGATCTCGCCACTAGAGATTTGCCCTCGAAACTGAATGAGCTCATATCGCTCTGCACTAAAGTTGACCTACGGTTCCGCAAAAGGGTTATGGAGCGAGGCAGATCAACAGCTCATAAGACTTCTTCTACTCCACCTCCTCGCCAGCCGTCTCCATCTAAAGATGAACCTATGCAGATAGGTCATTCATGACTGTCTCCAGCAGAGCGCAGAAGACGTTTGTCCAACCGCCTGTGCCTATACTGTCCTGCACCTTCCCACCTCATTAGCGCCTGTCCCGAGCGTCCGGGAAACTCCAAATCCTAGCCCGCCAAGGAGAGGGTCGGCTAGGAGTAATGTATGCATCTCTGCCTTCAAGTGACTGCAACCTCTCAGTTTCTCTTCAAGTGGCTCAGCGTTCCAAGAATCTTGTGACCTTATTGGATTCTGGAGCAGCCGGAAACTTTATTACTGAAAGGTTTGTTAAGCAGTGGTCTCTACCCACTGAGAGACTTTTATCTCCAATTTCTTTAATTGCCGTGGACGGCAGTAGGATTCCTGATGTGGTGATTACCTCCAAGACCCTACCTATCCGTCTGAAGGTAGGGGTTCTACACACTAAGTTGATTTCCTTCCTGGTAATCCCAAGAGCCACTCATCCTGTGGTTCTAGGCCTCCCATGGCTCCGTCTGCATAATCCTCAAGTTGATTGGAAGATGACCCAAATCCTGGCATGGGGTCCTTCCTGTTCCAAGACCTGTCTACAAAAAGTGCTTCCAGGTTGCAAATCCTCCTCTAAGTCTCCTGATGTTCCACCTTCTCCATATCAAGATTTCACATATATATTTAGCAAGGCCTCTGCCGATATTCTACCTCCTCATAGAGAATGGGATTGTCCTATCGATCTCATTCCAGGGAAAACTCCTCCTCGTGGACGCACGTATCCATTGTCGTTGCCTGAGACCCACTCCATGGAGGAGTATATCAAGGAAAATCTGGCGAAAGGATTCATCCAGCCTTCGTCTTCTCCAGCTGGCGCAGGCTTCTTCTTCGTGAAGAAGAAGGATGGTGGCCTGCGGCCTTGTATTGACTACCGGGGTCTGAATGACATCACAGTGAAAAATCGGTACCCTCTGCCACTTATCACCGAGCTGTTTGACCGCGTCAGTGGAGCCACTATCTTCACAGAGTTAGATCTGAGGGGTGCTTATAATCTCATCCGGATCCGAAAGGGTGACGAGTGGAAGACCGCTTTTAACACCCGTGACGGACATTACGAGAACCTCGTCGTGCCTTTTGGACTCAGCAATGCTCCAGCGGTATTTCAACACTTTGTGAATTAAATCTTCAGGGACATTCTCTATCGTCATGTTGTGGTTTATCTGGATGATATTCTTATCTTTGCCAATGATTTGGAGGAACATCGGTTCTGGGTGAAAGAGGTCTTGTCCCGTCTCCGAGTTAATCATCTGTATGGCAAACTGGAAAAGTGCATCTTTGAAATGAAATCCATTCCATTATTGGGGTATATTGTATCCGGTTCTGGCCTGGAGATGGACCCCGAGAAGCTTCAAGCGATCTAAGAATGGCCGATTCCTATAACCCTTAAGGGTATCCAGAGACTCCTAGGGTTTGCCAATTACTACAGGAAATTTATTCAAGACTTTTCCACCATTGTAGCGCCTATTACAGCTGTCACCAAAAAAGGTGCCAATCCTTCCAAATGGCCAGAGGAAGCTGTCCAAGCCTTTTATTTGTTGAAAAGAAAATTCATCTCTGCTCCGGTTTTGAAACAGCCAGACACCAGCTCGCACTTCATCCTTGAGGTGGACGCCTCTTCTGTTGGAGTGGGCGCAGTGCTGTCTCAAAGAGCTAACGATGGTCATCTACACCCTTGTGGCTTCTTCTTGCGAAAGTTCTCTCCTGCTGAGCGGAACTACGCCATTGGCGACCAAGAACTTTTGGCGATCAAGCTCACTTTGGAAGAATGGAGGTACTTATTAGAAGGAGTTTCTCATACCATCACCATTATGACGGATCACAAGAACTGTCTATATCTTAAAGGTGCTCAGTGTCTTAACCCTCTTCAAGCCAGGTAGGCACTTTTCTTTTCCAGATTTGATTTCAAGTTGCAGTTTTGTCCAGGGTCACAAAATCGTAAGGCCGATGCCCTTTCCCGCTCCTGGGAGCAAGAAAATGAGTCTGAATCTACTGACAAGCATTATATCATTGATCCAGTGGCATTCTCCGCAGTGAGGATGGACTCTATGCCCCCACCAGGGAAAAGTTTCGTGAAACTGGTCCTCAGAAGGAAGCTCTTGCATTGGGCACATTCCTCTCTCTTTGCCGGACACGCGGGCATACGCAAGACCTTAGAATTCATCTCCAGATCATACTGGTGGCCAACCCTAAAGAAAGACATTGCTGAATTTGTGGCCTCCTGCCCAAAATTAGCCCAGCACAAAGTATCCCGCCAGGCACCCACTGGGCAACTGATTCCTTTGTCTGTTCCTCATCGATCGTGGACTCATCTATCGATGGATTTCCTCACGGATCTCCATGTGAGTAACAAATTCAATACCATCTGGGTGGTAGTTGACCGGTTCACCAAGATGGCTCATTTCATCCCTCTCACCGGTTTCCCGTCAGCTTCCAAGTTGGCACAAGTATTCATTCAAGAAATCTTCAAGTTACACGGTCTCCCTGAGGAGATAATTCCTGATAGAGGTGTTCAGTTTGTGGCCAAGTTCTGGTGAAGTCTTTGTCAAGCGCTCCAAGTCAAGCTGAAATTCTCTACAGCCTATCACCCTCAGACCAGTGGGCAAACTGAGAGGGTGAATCAGGACTTGGAGGCCTTCCTCCGCATTTATGTGTCCTCTTCCCAGGACGATTGGGCTCAACTTCTCCCATGGGCTGAATTCTGCCACAACAATCAGTATCATTCTTCATCTTCCTCCACGCCATTCTTCACCAATTATGGATTCCACCCAAAAGTGCCTGAGTTCCAGTCGCTTCCAGCAACATCCGTGCCTGCAGCTGACATCACAATCTGACAGTTTTCAAATAACTGGAAGAATGTTTGTGCAGCTCTGCTAAAAGCGTCATCTAGGTACAAGAGATTTGCGGATAAGAAGCGTAGGGCGATTCCTGCCCTTAAAATTGGTGACCGTGTCTGGCTGTCTACGAAGAATCTACGACTGAGGGTTCCGAGTATAAAATTCGCTCCCCTTTATAGAGGCCCTTTCCAGATTGAGCAAGTCGTCAACCCAGTGGCTTACAAACTTCAATTACCTCCGTTCTTGAAAGTTCCTAAGACATTCCCCGTTTTTCTTCTCAAACCAGTGATTCTGAATCGCTTCCATTCCGCGCTTCCCTCTGCTCCTAAAGTACAGACTCAGCGTGGGGTTGAGTACGAAGTCGCTAAAATCATGGATTCCCGTTTTAGATATGGACACCTCCAGTATTTAATAGATTGGAAGGGCTACGGCCCTGAAGAACGGTCTTGGACCAACTCTTCTGATGTCCCAGGTTGATTCGGGAATTCCATTCCAGATGCCCACGAAAACCTAAGAAGTGTCCTGGGGCCACTCCTAAAGGGGGGGGGGGGTGCTGTCAGTGGTGCAGCGTTCTCAGTACCATTGCGTCTGCCGCTGCCAGGCCCGTGGTTCCCCTTCGGATGTGTGTGCTCCGGCCACCGCTTCCATCTCTGTGGCCGCTGAACGCGCTGGACTTCTGCTGTTGCGGCCTCCGCCGCCATTGTTACCTCACACATGGGTTCTAAGTTCCTAATTCCCCTTCTGCATTCATCTATGGGCGCAGCCATGTTGAGTTTGCATCACATGATACCTTTTCACCTATCCATAGTGCTGACAGAACCGGAGCCTAATTGCCCACCAATCCCAGTCATCCTACAGGTATAAATATCCTGTCCCAGTGCTTGGAGGGTTGTCAGTGCTTCAATTGTCTCCTGTGATTCCAGTGTGCAGTTCTCTGTGGACTCTCTCTGCATTAGCCTGACTCCCTGGTAGTTTCCTCTTTGGTGATATTCCAACTCCCTGTGTTCCTGCCCTGTGGTGCACCCTGTCACCATTGTTCCTGCACCCAATGCTAATAGTGTTACATGCTCCGGCTTCCCAGTAGCCACTTCCCAGTGCTCTACAGTTTTCCAGCGAAACCTAGCTTCAATTACAGTTTTCCAGTGAACCCTAGCTTCAACTACAGTTTTCCAGCGAATCCTAGCTTCAACTACAGTTTTCCAACGAACACCAGCTTCATTTATACTTTAACCACGAGCTCCAGTTTTATTTACAGCTTCACCTACTGTTCCCAACATCACGTTATTACTTCACTTGGGTCCCCAGGCATTATACAGAACTTACCTTCACATTCCGGATTACTGGTCTGACCAGTTGTGCTTCAAATAACCACTTGTGACGTTTTAATTTTCTTTTGCACCTTATATGACTTTTATTTAATAAGATCCCTGAAAGATACTCTTAGTTGTCGTGGTCACGCCTTCGGGCATTCATTGCTACTGTCTTAGCGCATGTCTAGGAGTCTACTCACACCACCCAAATTCCGGTATCCGTCAGCCCCTACAACTGAGGCTTCCAGATACCCTCACCAGCCCTCAGTTGTGACATACATACTGGTAGATGAAGCGGAGCTTATGCGGAGATGGATGTCCTTCTGCTCACCAGCCAGTGAGTATGTAGATAATGAGAAATGGTGCAGGATACTGAAACTGCTTCTGTAACGGCAGGCAATCGCAGGGATCACTGGAGCTAATTGGAAGACAACTATCTCCTACTGTGGCAAACTAACGCAGTTCCAAGATGGCTACACACATGCTCAGTAGTAGCCTCGTTAGCCATCTTGGTACAGGGAATGAAGTTTCCCTGGATGAGTAGCAACCTGGAGTCTGCGCAGTAGCACACTCCACTTTCATCGCTAACTAACGCTCCAGTTCTGTGTTGCTTAGCTGCCTCCATCATATTTAATGGCTAAATTGCAGCAATAATTATTTATCACTGCAATTTATTAAAAAACTGAAAACTCGTATGTTATGGAATATTATTTTAGTCCTTTAGTTTAGTTCTGCATTGCTTGTCAGGGTCAACTAGATCGTGGCGAGTGATGTCATCTCTGCAGGACTGTCCTCCATCTTGATGACTTGTGGTTGCTGAGAAGTCCATATGCGTGGGGGCCCTGCAATCCCAGTTGTCCTTCGCTATGATTTTCTGGGCATATGTAGGACCAGCACAATGAAGTTTGAGTTGGGGCCTCTACTGAATAGAGTGGAGGCCTCGGGGGAGGTGCATAGGGGGGACTCGGACCGTAATGCTCCTGCTACTGAGCCAGCCTCTCTCCAGTCAGGCAGTATGTTATCACTGACAATATGCTGCCAGCAGGGCAGTTGAGAGCCGGGATGGGCCCAGGTACTTTTCAAGGGGCGTGGCCTAATCACAGGAGCTGTGGTCATGTACCCTTAGAAAAAAATACTGAAAAAATTGTATTTTAAGCACCTCCATGGCAACTCTGCAGCCCAGTACACAGCAGAGTGTACTGGGCTGAGGAGAAGAGCTGCAGGCCAGTGATGGGGAACCTTTAGCACTTCAGCAGTTGTTGAACAACACATCCCATCATGCCCTGCTACAGTTTTGCTATTTGGTCATGCTAAAACTGTAGCAGGGCATGCTGGGATGTGTAGTACAACAACAGCTGGCGTGCCAAAGGTTCCCTATCACTGCTCTAGACTATAATGATGTTACTTATCTGGTACAGGTTCCGAAACGCTTAGATTACAGAGCATGATACATAGGACTAATTTGACGTTCCTAGCACAATGGGCATAGGGGGTCATTCCGAGTTGATCGCTAGCTGCCGTTCGCAGCGCAGCGATCAGGCTAAAAATCGGCACTTCTGCGCATGCATATGCGGCGCATTGCGCACGTGCGACGTACTTTCACAAAAGCCAAAGCAGTTTCACACAAGGTCTAGCGACGCTTTTCAGTCACACTGCTGATCGCTGAGTGACAGGAATGGGGCGTTTCTGGGAGGTGACTGACCGTTTTCAGGGAATGTGCTTAAAAAACGCAGGCTTGTAAGATACAAACGCAGGAGTGGCTGGGGAAACGGGGGTGTGGCTGGCCGAACGCAGGGCGTGTTCGTGACGTCAAAACAGGAACTAAATAGTCTGAAGTGATCGCAAGCTAGGAGTAGGTCTGGAGCTACTCAGAACCTGCTCGAAAATTTCTTTGTAGCTGCGCTGCGATCCTTTCGTTTCACACTTCTGCTAAGCTAAGATACACTCCCAGGGGGCGGCGGCTTAGTGTTTGCACGGCTGCTAAAAGCAGCTAGCGAGCGAACAACTCGAAATGAGGGCCCTAATTCAGACCTGATCGCAGCAGCAAATTTGTTAGCTAACGGGCAAAACCATGTGCACTGCAGGGGGGCAGATGTAACATGTGCATAGAGAGTTAGATTTGGGCGGGTTATTTTGTTTCTGTGCAGGGTAAATACTGGCTGCTTTATTTTTACACTGCAATTTAGATTTCAGTTTGAAAATACCCCACCCAAATCTAACTTTCTCTGCACATGTTACATCTGCCCCCCTGCAGTGCACATGGTTTTGCACATTTATGTTTTATTTTACAGTCGGTACACCGTTCATGTCCATGCATGACAAGGGGGCATAGTTATGCCAGGATGTAGTATTGTATGCCAGCGGTCGGACTCCCGACGACCAGCATACCGGCACCGGAATCCCGACCACCGGCATACCGACAGTGTGGTGAGCGCAAATGAGCCCCTTGCGGGCTCGCTGCGTGCACCGCGCTATTTATTCTCCTTCCAGGGGGGTCGTGGACCCCCAAGAGGGAGATAAAGTGTCGGTATGCCGACTATCGGGATTCCGGCGCCGGTATACTGTGCGCCGGGATCCCGACAGCTGGCAAACTGAAGACCACCCTTATGCCATACCCTCCAGCATTTTACACATAAAAATCGGTACAAATTCGAAAGGGGGGCGTGGCCACAGGTAAAGTGGCTTGGCCCCACCCCTTTTTCTGTACTTTCAATGGAAGTTTGGAGAGCCAAAAATCGGTACAGACCATAAAAAAAGGTACTGTACCTGCCAAAAAGGTACAGTTGGAGGGTATATAATGCTACATGTGGGCACTCCCATGTCTTGTTGATGTGTGCCATATTTTGGAGTTTAGACCTCACTTAAGGATTGCTGGTGTATTAGGAACCGCGGTATAAGCACAGAGGTATAGTAAACACACAGCAGTGGTGATATCATCAGTATGGCAGGTAATATAGTGTTATATAGGTGGGTATGTATCAAAGCATGGAGAGAGATGAATCACCAATCAGCTCCTTTCATATTTTCATACACAGCCTGTACAATGAGAGATAGAAGTTAACTAGTGCTTTATCTCTCTCCACTTTATCTTTCTCAATGCTTTGATAAATACCAATCCCCCCACCCCGTGCCTCGCCTCTGAGGAGCTTAGGGAAAGAGATACTAAGCCTTGGAGAGTGATTAAGGGGGGTATCCAATTACCCGTGCCAAATTCCTACTGGTAATTTTCTCGCTGGGGGCTATCCAATTAGCCCCCATAAATTGATGGTGTTTATCAAGGATTTTGTTTCAGCTGCCTTGGGTGAAACAAAATCCTGCCTGTGTGTTTTCGGGAGATCATTTTGTTGTTCTTTTTTAGCTGCTCCTAATAAGATAGCCTGAAAAAAATATTGGCAAAACATTGGGATAAATCGCATCCGTTTTTTGCTCCCGATGTTTCTTCACAGCGAATTGGGTACCCCCCAAAGTGTAGAGAGATAAAGTACCAGCCAATCAGCTACTAACTGCTATATTAGATTGTAGACTTGTGAGCAGGGCCCTCTATGTCTGTCTGTTTTTGCCCAGTTTATTCTATTACTGTTCTAATTGTAAAGCGCAACGGAATATGCTGAGCTACATAAGAAACTGTTAATAATAAATAAATTACAGGTTGTATTTCAAAAGTAACATGAGCTGATTGGTTGGGACTTTATATCTCTCCACTTCATCACTCTCCAGGTTTAGTACATCTACCAATCAGTGGCATAACTCCCAGAGATAATGGAGGCATTTGCCACCGGGCTCCAGCTATTAGAGCGGCGCCAAGAAAGACAGACCTAGGGGGCTGCTGAACTAGAAAATATCTCTCTCCACTCATTTCATAGTGATTTGCTGCGGTCACTGCTTACTGCTATCCAAGCTCACAAACCCCCTTTGAAGACCCCTTCAGCTGAAGTCTGGAATGTGTCTGACAACAGAGTAAAGTGTGTACATTGAGTTACAACTCTGCTGTTGTGTCTTATATGAGGAAAGAAAGGAGAGCAGAAGCTTTTTTTAAAATGCTCTAATTATTATAATAAAAATTTGAAGGGGGGTATTTATCAAAGCTTGGAGAGAGATAAAGTACCAACCAATCCGCTCCTGTCATTTTCCAAACACATCCTTTAAAATATAAGGCAGAAGTTGATTGGCTGATACTTTATCTCTCACAATTTTGTCTCTCTCCGAGCCTTGATTAAACCCCTCCTCAGGGCTCTATTTATTATCATTTGCAGCTAGCAGCTGAAAATAAAGCTGCAATAAGGAATCTTTATTATCGCAGGAGGTACCATTGGCGAGTCGCTGTGACGTCAGTACATATGTAAGCTGGAGCCACTGGGGGGCCCCACCTGCTATTTCGCCTCTGAGCACCTAGCATGAATTTATGCCCTTGCTACTCATTCGTGCTGCACAGCCTTGCAGTGCTGTGACACTCAACACAGTAGGTCGAGTCGTCCCGAGGGGTCACTGTACTAGCAGGAGAAAGGAGAAAGTGCAGGAGCGCACTCCTCTCCAACAAGAAACTGGGTCTACCACCCCTGTGACCAGATTGCAGATACATTTCTCCAATATCTGTCAGTTAGTCTAATGGGCAGATTGCACAATGCTTGCCAGCACAAGTCCGCTATAATTCTTTTGTTTGTCAAACACATTGTAACAGGTTACTTATTTAATTGTGCCTGCTAATGACCACTGCTTCTCGTCACACCAGACAGTAATAAAAGCAGCACCCTCTGCGCCAGGTGGAAAGATTTATTGCACTTCTGACAAAAAGATACATTCGTTTTTCCATCTTTATCTATGTCTCACATATTTTCCACATTTGAACCATAGGGGAAGTGACAGGTCTCAGCTGGCGCCAACTTTTGTAGTGCATTAAATAAGCTTCTGATGTACTGCGCTGTAAGATTATTACATCTGACAAATGCACAAAGCATGTGGAAATGAAGTGCCTGGCTGGACCTTGAATCTAATTATGGCAATTCTTATTGTGCAAATATTTTTCATTGCGACACTGGATTAATTGATTTCTGTCTAGTAATGAATGATCAACGGCCTGTTAGTCAGACCTCCCAGACGCCTGATGTTCTCACTAGAAATCTGTCATTTTTTTATAATGTGTCTTCTTTTTAGGATTCTCCAGATGTTCTCAGTTTAATAAGATTACTGGAAATATTATTTTGTAACACTTTTAGTGTCTGGCGCCAGAGGAAGACGAGTAAGGTGGGAATTGAGCGCCAAATTACGGCTTGCATCACATGGCAGTCCTCGTGTTTGTTTCTGACTTATGGGAGGTCAAAATGACCCCGTGAGTCTAGCACCTGATAAATTATATTATGTATATGTAAGGTTACCATCTCTGATGATGTAGTAGCATATGTATGGCTGTGATGCCATAGTCAGCCATCTGGCAAGTTGTGATGTTGGCGTTGTTTACCACCAATTCCTCCCCTCGCCCTGACGTCTTATGAGCGCTAAATCACCAAACTCTCAACCCACTGCACCTTGTTATGAATGTCCTGTACATTACATAATTACATAAGACCCATGGAGCGACTATTGAGGGTCTTCTACCTATAACAACTGCCCATTGTTCCTTAGTGTTTTAAGCACACGCAGGTACTTAGGATGCCGCCAGGTTTTAAGTCTCCAGGCAGTAAGGGCTTATGTAATCGAAAGAACACAGGATAATTGGCTGGAATAATATCAACAAGAGCAACCCCAGGCAGAGCTGAGGCAAATGACAGATGATAAGCACCTACAGGGTTACTCTGCGGAGCAGGGCTGAGGCTAGGTAGCAAGCCGATGGTATCAGCGGCAGCAGAGGTGGAAAGACACTGTAAATAGCAGAGTTGGTAATAACTGTGAAACAGGGTACTATAGCTTGCAGATAATAAGAGATGGAAGAAACTGTAAAAGGTTGGGGCTATAAACACACTGTTCACAAATAGCAGAGGCAAGGACAAGGTTCCATCATGACTGGAGTCTCTGGGTACACAGACACAGCAGGATGGACAATTGAGTTCAGGATTCCAAAATACTGGCCAGCAAGCTTACACAGGAGAATAAGCTATAACCGGCAATGTGGTGCAGGGCTGGCTGCCTTATAACAGGAACAAGCACTTATCAGAGCAGCCATAAAGACAAGACTCCAAAAGAAGTATTCCCTGAAGCTGTACTGCTACATGTACAGCTAGTGTCCTGGCTGCTAGGTAACAGCAGTCCTAGAGTCCCCTACAGCCACCCAGTGTCCTGGTTGCCTAGCAACTAGCGGTACTATCGGGCCGTGCGGTAGAGTAACACGGTGTCCCGGAGGCCTAGCAATGGCCAGGACCCTCTGCAGAGATGACCCTCTGCAGCTCACAGCACACCTCCTGGATTCAGACCCTCAAGCATAATATGACTGATGTCAGGATATTGAGCAGGCCTCTACTTTCCCCCAAAATCTACACATGCCTAATGTCTTAGGGTGAAGGCCTTGCTCTAAATTTCAATTAGCTTATGGAGATGTTATTTATTGCAATGACTTAGACGTAATAATTAGTGTTAAAGTAGCATGGCCTATGGCAGTTTTGATTTGCCACTGTTGTTGCCGTCAGGCTCCCTGCACTCCACTGCTGGGTATAAAAGCCAAAAGATGGGCAGGCACTCAGGCGTTGTCTGCCAAGTGAGTCCACTCAATGCTGGGCGGTAGAAGATAGGCTGCCTGCTAGGAAGCTATCACATGGGAATGGGTGTCATAATAATAATAATCACAATAATAATGTCGAAATGGTCCTAATGTCGACATGCAGCATGTCCACATGCTTGGCATGTCGATACTGACCCTGATGAAATGTCATCATAATTAGAAAGTTGCCAAAACATCGTTGGTGGTCTAGTGGTGACTTACATGGTATGGCAGTACCAGTGGTTCCAGCGGTCTTCTGCTTCTAGTGGTCAGGTGATAATGACTTCCAGCAGATCCAGCATTGCTTCTGGCAGTGAGCATATCACTAAGCCTGACCTCTAACCCTTCTTCTAGTACCTAACTCTAACCCTCTCATCCCTCTAGCGCCTAACTCAAACCTCCCCTGCTGTAGCGTAACCCTAACCCTCCCCCTCCCCCTAGTGCCTATCCCTAACACTCTTCTCCCGCAGCCTAACCCTAACCTCCCCCTAGTGCCTAATCTCCCTTCCTGCAGCCTAACCCTAACACTCTTCTCCTGCAGCCTAACCCTAACCTCCCCTGCTGTAGTCTAACCCTCCCTCTAGTCCCTAACCCTAGCACTCTCCTCCTGCACCCTAAAACTAACCCTCCCCCTTGTACTTAACTACCCCTCCCGCAGCATAACCCTAACCCTCTCCTCAAGTACCTAACCTCCCATCCCTCAGCCTAACCCTAACACTCTCCTCCCGCAGCCTAACCCACCTCCAAGTGCCTTAACCTCCCCTCCTTTAGCCTAACGCTAACACTCCGCTCCCGTAGCCTAACCCTAACTGTCCACTGCGGGTCCACAACACCCATAGAGTTGGACTAGAATCTGTGGCGAGCAAGGGACTTTCTAAGGCTCGCCCTGATGCTAGCGTTCTGACGGCCGGGATCCCGGTGTCGGTCTACTGACCTCTGGTATCCCGGCCGCCGGGACTCCATCTCCAACCCGGACGAGGCACCTGCAATTTTATTTCATTGCACTTGGCACATAACCAGGGGTGCTGTGAGGAGGAGGGAGTGGTTACAAAATACCCAGGCCTCTGTGCGGGGATGGTATCAATATCCTGATGATTAAAATCCTGACAGATCCCAGTGAGTATTTTAACCCTAACTCACCGCACCCACAGCCTAACCCTAACCCACCCCTCGCACAGCCTAACCTTAACCCATTCCTCCCACAGCCCAATCCTAACCTTACCCTCCCACAGCCTAACCCTAACCCACTCCTCCTTCAGCCCAACCGTAACCCTCCCCTCCCACAGCCTAACCCTAACCACTCCTTCCCACAGCCTAACCCTAACCCACCCCTCCCACAGCCCAACCCTAACCACTCCCTCCCACAACCTATCCCTAACCCACCCCTCCCACAGCCCAACCCTAACCTTCCCCTCCCACAGCCTAACCCTAACCCACTCCTCCTTCAGCCCAACCGTAACCCTCCCCTCCCACAGCCTAACCCTAACTTTCCCCTCCCACAGCCTAACCCTAACCACTCCCTCCCACAGCCTAACCCTAAGCACTCCCTCCCACAGCCTAACCCTAACCACTCCCTCCTACAGCCTAACCCTAACCCACTCCTCCCACAGTCCAAACCTAACCCTCCCCTCCAACAGCCTAACCCTAACCACTCCCCTCCTGTAGCCTAACTGTAACCCGCCCCTCCCACAGCCTAACCCTAACCCACTCCTCCTTCAGCCCAACCGTAACCCTCCCCTCCCACAGCGTAACCCTAACAACTCCCTCCCACAGCCTATCCCTAACCCACCCCTCCCACAGCCCAACCCTAACCTTCACCTCCCACAGCCTAACCCTAATACACCCCTTCTGTGACCTAACCCTAACGCTGTAAATGATATGTAGAATCTGATTGGTTGCTATGGGCAACATCTCCACCTCTAAAAACCTGCACTGTAGCCATTGGCGTTTCTACAATGGGTGCAATGTGTGCGGTGCACACGGGCCCCTGGGTCGAGGGGGGGGTCCCACACGACACACACTGCATCCATTTAAAAATACTTTCCTTAATGGAGTCCAGCGGAGGGCGCAGCGATCTCGGCGGAAATCGCTGCGCATGTGCGGTAGCCAAATTGGTCTCCGGATCATGACGGGGCGCCATGTTTCCGGAGACCTGCGTATGTGCAATAGACTCTGGCAAAATGCCGGAGTCTAGAGCGTCGTTCAGAGGGGGGGCCCACCAGGAGATGCACACAGGCCCCCTCCTCTATAGAAACGCCCCTGACTGTAGCAAATATACCCCCTAGTTTCTCAAAATCTAAACATAAACCATCACGCTTTCTCTCTTGCGTTAAGCTGGTAACTGAAGTGTTAAATTTTGATTTCAAAAGGAAATTCCAAGTAAAATACACAGAATAACAAAGATTGCACTAATAGCTCAAAAATGCATTACTGTTATTGTACAGCTCTTTCTCGGAGGAATGTATCAGAGAAGGTAGAAGTCACATGGACGCAATGTTCTGCAGAACACCTTAGAGAGTAAGACTGACATGAAACTGGAACGTTAACTCAAATGAGTTTTACAATGGTATCAAATGAACGGCGCTAAAGAAACAAGGCGACCTTTCATATCGCTATAATCTGTACTACTGGTTACGAAGTAATTAAAACTGACGGATGTGCAGAGACTGCACGTGACCCGCATTCAAGGTGAGGGACACTAAATGTAAAAAACATATATTTGTGGCTCGTCAATGACCTACGAAGCATAGATTTCAGGGGTTGGTTGGTATCGAAATACCGACGTATCGCAGTGAGTGTTTTAACCATAACCCTAACTGTCCCCTCCCGCAGCCAAACCCTAACCTCCCCCTAGTGCCGAACCCTAACCCTTAAACTATGCCTGCCCCTAATAATCACCTTGGGCATCCGTCTGTATTCTTCTGACTATCTGGAGTTCTACTGAGCAAGTGAACACAACTCGTCAATAGTACATTGTACTGAAAAAGAGGTAACGACAGATATGTGGTAAACGGAGCATCTCAGCCTATAAAGACCCTCAGATCCCAGTGCCACCTCCTTGTTATAACGGACAGGGTGCTTTGTGTCCCCGAAACCATACACATTCCGTTTGGTTAAGAGTCAGGATCATGTTTACCTACACTGGAGCCTGTTATAGGTGAGATGTATGAAGCTGTGGAGAGTGATAAAACAGAAAAAACAGCTTCTGTCATGTCTGTGCTAGATAAATGACAGACTGTGCTAGATAAATGACAGATGTTGTTTGGTTGCTTTGGGCAACTTCTTCATTTTATCATTCTCCAAGGCTTGATACACCTCCCCCTTAGCGTGGTCAGAAGAGGCATGGGGAATGGAAAGGAGGAGAGAGAGGTGGGAAAGGAGGAGGAAGAGGAGGAGGTGAGAGATGGGAAAGGAGGAAGGGAAAAAGATTGGAAAGGAGGAGGGGAAAGATGTGGGAAAGGAGGAGGAAGAGGAGGTGAGAGATGGGAAAGGAGGAGGGGAAAGAGATTGGAAAGGAGGAGGGGAGAGAT